>NW_022196905.1:245622010-245622755 GCF_008632895.1 Mastomys coucha
AAAAAAGGAGTAATAAGCCATATAAAACATTTGAAGGGCTGGGAGGGGGCACACAGTGTGAGGGTGGTGCCCAACACATAGCTTCTATCTTTATGAGTAATTTAATTATGAGGCATGGATATTTGTTTTAGTTCACTTCATTAGTTTTTTTTTTTTTTTTTTTTTTTTTTTTTTTTTTTTTTGTGTGTGTGTGTGTTTTGAGACAGGGTTTCTCTGTGTAGCCCTGGCTGTCCTGGAACTCACTCTGTAGACCAGGCTGGCCTTGAATTCAGAAATCTGCCTGCCTCTGCCTCCCAAGTGCTGAGATTAAAGGCATGCACCACCACCACTGGCTAATAGAAATACATTTTCTTATTTTCTTTCTTTCTTTCTTCCTTCCTCTCTCCCTCCCTCCCTCTCTTTCTTTCTTTCTTTCTTTCTTTCTTTCTTTCTTTCTTTCTTTCTTTCTTTCTTTCTCTCTCTCTCTCTCTCTCTTTCTTTCCTCCTTCTCTCCCTCCCTCCCTCCCTCCCTCTCTCTCTCTCTCTCTCTCTCTCTTTCTTTCTTTCTTTCTTTCTTTTTTGGTGGTTTTTACAGACAGGGTTTCTCTGTGTAGCCCTGGCTTTCCTGGAACTCACTCTGTAGATCAGGTTGGCCTCGAACTCAGAAATCCACCTGCCTCTGCCTCTCCCGGCAGAAATACATTTTCTTAAAAGTAGACAAGAAGGCACACAGATAATTAGAAGCATGGATTAAAAAAAAAAAAAA
>NW_022196905.1:245622805-245623874 GCF_008632895.1 Mastomys coucha
TTAAAAAAAAAAAAAAAACCTAATGAAATGGCCGGGCGTGGTGGCATACGCCTTTAATCCCAGCACTTGGGAGGCAGAGGCCGGTAGATCTCTGAGATCATGGCCAGCCTGCACTACAAAGTATGTTTCAGGACAGCCAGAGCTACACAGAGAAATTCTGTCTTAAAAAACAAATAAAAAACCCAAACAAACAAGCAAAGATTTATTTTTATTAATGGCACAAGCATTTGTCTGTATATGCATATGTACCCCTAGCAGGCCAGAAAAGGGTGTCAGGTCCCCTGGACCAAGAGTTACTGGTGATTGTGAGATTGTGAGCCTTCCATGGATGCTGGGAACTGAACTCTAGTCCTCTGAAAGAGTATGAAGCTGTGCCTCCTGATGGGGTTTTCACAGGTGTACAAAATCAATGTAATAGTTTCCTATTGGCTGTGTATTATATGTACACACAATAAAAGACATGAGAGAGAAAAACAAAGCTCTTAACTACTAAGCCATTCTCTCTTCTCCAGCCCCTTGTTTACTATTTTTCTTTTCCTTGACAAGGTTTCTCTGTATAACCCTGGCTGTCCTGGAACTCACTCTGTAGACCAGGCTGGCCTCAAACTCAGAAATCCACCTGCCTCAGCCTCCCAAGTGCTGGGATTAAAGGCATGCACCATCATCGCCCGGCCTCCTTGGTTACTTTTAAAAATGGTTTCCATGACTGGACTGTAGCTTGTCAACAGTAGAGTGCTTGCCTAGCTTGCATGAGGCCCTCATAAACTGAGTTCAAGGGAAGCCAGGACTATGAGATCCCAACTGAAATCAAATTAAAATAATAAACTCTAGTATAGTTAACAGACATCCATCATTTAACTATTCTTCCTCAACTCTTACGTAGTTCCCTATTTTTGTTTTGTTTTGTTTGAGATATGAGTAGTGTTGTGTAGCTCTAGCTAGCTCAGAAGACTGTACACCAGGCTGGCCTTGAACATAAAGCACTTTTCCCTGCCTCTGTCTTGAAAGTGTTGGAATTAAGCCGGGCGGTGGTGGTGCAGTCTTTAATCCCAGCACTTGGAAGGCAGAG
>NW_022196905.1:245623884-245634302 GCF_008632895.1 Mastomys coucha
AAGAAAAGAAAAGAAAAAGAAAGTGTTGCAATTACAGTCAGGTACCTCTGCTGGCATGCTTTCCTCTTTGCATACAGGTTTGTTCTGGGGGAAGATAGAAACATATTTTTGAAGGAACACTTGTAGCTGTGTTGTCTAGGCTGGCCTTGAATGCCTAGGCACTAGCTATCCCACTGGGCCATTCTCCTGAGTAGCTGACTCTGTATACACAGGCCACTATTCATAGCTTTTAAGTGCAATTCTGGAGTCAATAAAAATGAAATAAATTTCCTTTAAAAAGGATTGCTTATATGGCCAAAACTGCATAAAAATTTCACAAAGTAGCATATGAGGGTTTTTTTCTCTAACCTTGTTTTTTTTCTTTCTTTTTTTAACATTTATTTATTTATTTATTATATTTAAGTACACTGTAGCTGTCTTCAGATACCCCATTAGAGGGCATCATATCTCATTATGGATGGTTGTGAGCCACTATGTGGTTGCTGGGATTTGAACTCAGGACCTTCAGAAGAGTGGTTAGTGCTCTTAACCGCTGAGCCATCTCTCCAGCTCCTTCTCTAACCTTGTTAATACTTAGTTTTTAAGGCTATCAGTGTTAATAAGTTCCACCTCATGGTCTGTTCTAACTATCTCTGTTTTTTATTTGGTTTTGTTTGGGTATTGGAGATTGAACTCCTGACCTCATGTTTGGTATGCACACACTTACCACTGAGCTACATACATACCAGCCCTACGTTAATCTTTCTCTGTATTGGAATCCTGTTCTTACTGAAGGAAAAACTGTTAAACAGTTTTTCACAGTGACTTTTACTTAATTAATCACTTACTGCTTTCCTTTATACTGTGAGAATTTGTTTGTTTTGAGTGAGTCCCATATAATTTGATTATTGGGATTGTGTTTTTAAAAGTTTTATGTATATAGATGCTTTGCCTGCATGTGTGTCTCACCACGTGGCTGCCTGAAGCTCTCTTTACAGGGAGTCAGATGCCGTGGAACTGGAGTTAAAGATGGCTGTGAGTTGCCATGTGTGTGCTGACAGTTGAACCCGGGTCCTCAGGGAGAGCAGCCAGTGCTCTTAACTGTGGAGCCATCTCTCCAGCCCTGGCATAGTATGTTTTTCGAAGTCTAAAAGGGCTAGCTCTGCCTTGTTACTTGTTCTCTTTGAAAATTCATAGATTTCTCAAAACAAATTCTTGATTTTATGTATATGAATACACTGTTTTTCTCTTCAGACACACCAGAAGGGGACATCTGATCCTCTTACAGATGGTTGTGAGCCACCATGTGCTTGCTGGGAATTGAACTCAGGACTTCTGGAAGAATAGTCAGTGCTCTTAACTGCTGAGCCATTTCTCCAGCAAATTCTTTGTTTGTTTGTTTGTTTGTTTGTTTTTTGTTTTATTTTTAGAGACAAGGTTTCTCTGTGTAGCCCTGGCTGTCCTGGAACTCACTCTGTAGACCAGGCTGGCCTCGAACTCAGAAATCCGCCTGCCTCTGCCTCTGCCTCCCAAGTGCTGGGATTAAAGCATGCGCGACTACTGCCCAGCTCCAGCAAATTTTTGACTTTAAATTTTTAGAGTCATGCTAGAAGTAGGAGTTATATTAATCTACTTAATCTACTTAAGATCTAGTCTCTACTGTCAGGCATTGCGGTGCCTTTGCCACCCTTTCTTCCTTATCTCATACAACCTTACTGTTTTTCTTTTTGCTTAAAGATTCATTGTTGTTGGGCTGGTGAGATGGCTTAGTGGGTAAGAGCACTGACTGTTCTTCCTAAGGTCATGAGTTCAAATCCCAGCAACCACATGGTGGCTCACAACCACCTGTAATGAAGTGTGATGCCCTCTTCTGGTGTGTCTGAAGTCAACTACAATGTACTTATGTATAATAATAAATCTTTTTTTAAAAAAGATTCATTGTTGTTGTTTTTGAGAGAGTATCACTGTTCTCTCTGGCTAGCCTGGAACACAATAAGTAGACTAGGCTGGCCTCAGACCTAGAGAGATCCACTGTGCCTCCCGAGTGGTGCAGTTACGGGCCTGTCCCACCATCCCATCTATCTTTATCATTTTTTGGGGGTGGGGCTTTTGAGACAGGGTTTCTCTGTGTAGCCCTGGCTGTCCTGGAACTCACCCTGTAGTACAGGCTGGCCTCGAACTCAGAAATCTGCCTGCCTCTGTCTCCCAAGTGCTGGGATTAAAGGCATGTGCCACCACTGCCGGCTATTTTTATCATTTTAATCATGTGTCTATGTATGGGTATGTGGCAAAGGCATCTGATGTAGGAACAAAACTTTGTGCTAGGAACAAAACTCAGGTTTTCTCTAGCCCCTATTTTAAAACAAAGTTCTGTGCATATGTATGTATGTATGTATGCATGTATTATGATTTCATGTATGTGTTCAAGGTGTGTACAGGTAAATGCATGTGTGTATGTGCATGTGCCTTTGTGTATAGGCCAGATGTCAATGTTGAGTGTGCTCTTCCCTCTTTTTCTCTTTGAATTTGGAGCTCATCAATTGGTAGGTTGGCTTGCCTGGGATTAAGAAAAAGATGTCCAATTCCTGATCTTTTTCTTGGCCAAAGGGTTTCCTATCCTATAATAAATGTGATTCATAAAATTGAAGTGTTTAACCAATATCACAGAGGATCCTTATGAAACACAGTTACAGAAAGCAGTTCAACTGCCATGCTACCTCCCCACCCCCGCCACCTCCCTGTCCTGGTACCTCCTTTACCTCCCTGCCCTGGTACCTGCCTCACCTCCCTGCCATGGTACCTCCCCCAACCCCCTTCCCTGATACCTCCCTCACCCTCCTGCCCTGATACCTCCTTCACCTCCCTGCCCTGGCTCCTCCTCCACTCTTGCCCTGGCTCCTCTACTCCTCCTTCATCCAGGAGAACATCCAAGCCCTCTTCGTTTCCTTCTTTCCATTTTTTCCTCCTCACAGTACTCTGAGTTTGAACAGCAGTTCTGCTGCTTGCTGCTTGCATGGCACCTGTCTGAATAGTCATGGTGCTTACATGTCTTTGGATAAGTGGGAATAACATTTTCCTCATAAGCTGTTGGAATGACAAATGAACTAATAAAAGTGTATTTGCTAAAGGCAATGAGGAATCCTGGATTGCATCCTAGAGCAAAAAAAGCGACTTAGTGGAAAAGTGAGATTCAAATAAAATCTGGAGTTTAGTTAATAGTACTGTACAGATTCCCCCCCCCCCTTTTTTTTAATTTGTCAAATGTGCCATGGTTATATAAAAGAGTAACAATAGGGGACATCGGGTAAAGGACCCACCATTTTGTCATCTTTTTAATAAAGATGCATATAGCACACTCAGGCTGAAGCAGAAGGATCATGAGTGCAAGGCTACTTTAGCTACATAGGTTCTATGCCACCTCAAACAGTGAACAAACAAGCCAAATAACAACAAATCACACCCAGATATTTTTAAAAGACCTATTTTTTAATGTTTTTTTATTATATTTTCTTTATTTACATTTCAAATGTTATCCTCTTTCCCCGTTTCCCCTCTGAAAACCCCCTATCGCCTCTCCTGAAAAGACCTATTTTTAAGTGATAATGATATACAAATATCAGGTGATTTTATTCCTAATGTATTTTTAAAATTTTAGATTTGGCAAATGCATATGTATTGAACAAGTATTTATCAAACACTGTTTCCTGGGCAGTGTAAAGTATAAGCCAAGAAAAGACTCTACCTTCTAATCTCCTTCAGTAAGAGTTGCAAACATGAGGGGTGGTGTGTGCCTTTAACCCAACACTCTGGAGGCAGAGGCAAGGGGATCTCTGGGAGCTTGAGGCCAGCTTGGTCTACAGAGTGAGTTCCAGGACAGCCAAGGCTACACAAAGAAACCCTCTCTCAAAAACCAAACACCAAAACAAAACAAAAAAAGAAGTTGAAAACATGCCTCAGCCACGACCCAGGTGCTGTTGACACGGTAGGAGCTCTGGGTTGCACAGCTGAGGCCACAGGCAGTACGGAGTTTGTACAAGCAGTGGCCAGTCTGGACTGCAGTGGAGTGGAGACCATCTGGGGAACAGGACTATGAAAGAGATCGGCAAGAACATAGGGCAGAAAGTAAAGTGTTGGTGGGGATGTAGCACAGGCTGTATGTAGAGTGCTTATGTAGCCTGCACAAGCTCCGGGTTCAGTCCCCAATACTACATGCATAGGGCATAGTGTTGCATGCCTGTAATCCCAGCACTCTATGGTAAAGACAGGGGGATCAGAAGTTCAAGGTTGGCTACATAATGAGTTGGAGGCTAGCCTAGGATACATGAGAACCTGTCTTTAAAAAAGGAAGTGTTAATAGTAAGTACCAAGGACACAGACAGCCTGAGTCATTTTCAGACTTCTCTTGAGGTAAAACTGGATTGTTGCTGCTGCTGCTCCTCCTCCTCTTCTTCCTCCTCCTCCTTCTCCTCCTACTGCTACTACTATTGAGATGGTTGCACTAGGTAGCCTTGGCTGGCCTAGAACTCTGTGTAGACCAGATTTGGCTTTGAACTCAGAGGTCTAACTACTTTTGTCTCCAGAGTGCTGGCTTGAAAAGGCAAGGCAGATCTATGAGTTTGAGGCCAGCCTAGTCTATAGAGGAGTTCCAAGACAGCCAGGACTACACAGAGAAACCCTGTCTGGAAAAACTAAAAGAGGAAAAAAAAAAAGTACAGCTCAGACATGCAGAGGTAGTGACTCTTGTATTTTTTGATTCCTACAAAGACATTCTTTCTTTCTTTTTTTTTTTTTTTTTTTTTTTTTTTTTTTTGGTTTTTTTCAAGACAGGGTTTCTCTGCGTAGCCCTGGCTGTCCTGGAACTCACTCTGTAGACCAGACGGGCCTCGAACTCAGAAATTCACCTGCCTCTGCCTCCCAAGTGCTGGGATTAAGGCCTGTGCCACCACCGCCTGGCTTTTTTTGTTTTGTTTTGTTTTTTCGAGACAGGGTTTCTCTGTATAGCTCTGGCTGTCCTGGAACTCACTCTGTAGACCAGGCTGGCCTCAAACTCAGAAATCCACCTGCCTCTGCCTTCCAAGTGCTGGGATTAAACTTTTTTTTTTTTAAGATTCATTAATTTATTTTATGTATGCAAATACACTGTTGCTCTGTTCAGACACACCAGAAGAAGACATCAGATCCCTTTACAGATGACTGTGAGCCACCATGTGGTTGCTGGGAATTGAACTCAGGACCTCTGGAAGAACAGTCAGTGCTCTTAACCACTAAGCCATCTCTCTAGCACCACAGAGACATTCTTTAAGTGTACAGTTGCATGCATATGTGTTGTCTGAGGGGAAAAACACATGTGTCCAAGCACACACAGATTATTTATTTATTTATTTAGATAGATAGATATAGATATAGATATATATGCACACTGTGGCAATTTCTCACTTAATTATCTTAGAGCTTTTCTGTAGAACTTGAAGCCAATATGAAGAATGTTGTCCTCTACTAACCTCAGCCTAATATGGGGAAATTTTATTATAAAGGGTGTTAAGACATGGATTGAAATATTTAAATCTAATACATTTGTGGTTTTTTTTTAATCTTCTACAACAAATAAGTTTTATTTGTAGGTGTGTGTGTATGTGTGTGTGTGTGTGTGTGTGTGTGTGTGTGTGCATGTGCAGAAGAGTATAGGTGCTAGAACTGGCCAGAGGCATTGCATCCCCTGGAGGTGGTTACTGGTGGCTGTGTGCCATCAGATGGAGATGCTGGGAACTGAAGTCTGGTTCTCTAGAAGAGCAGCATGCATTCTTAATGGCTGAGCCATCTCACTGTCTCCCCGACCCTCGGTAAAGAAAACAAAACCTCATTGTTCTTTTTCAGATGTTGCCAGGTCACCAGCTCAGTATTCTGAAGGCCCACAGAGGGAGAGCCGATTTTCTCCACACGCTCCATCCCTCACACACTTCATGAACCTTGGGGAAGCAGAGTGCTTGAGGGTGGTGGCTTCTCCTTATTAGAAGTGTCCTCCAATAAGTGAAGACCACACCAAGGGAATTAGAGTCTTACTATTTTGTAACCTCCAAAGAATTATTAAATTATTTGTCTGTTTCTGAACTTTGTTACTTTACTTGTTCTCTGACATTTCCCTACTTAGTACATTATTATAGCTCTCTAATAGATCTGATATGCTAGAGGAGAACAACCCAGCAGAAACCCAGCACCCTTCTGAAAACTTTCATCTCTATTCTTACAAATTTAGGTTTTCTTTATAAATTTTACAGTGAATTTATCTAAGGCTTGGTGGTTTTTTTTTTTTCTTTTTAAGATTGGAATTGCATAAAGTTTATAGATTTGCATAAAGAGGACTGCCATCTGCTTTGTGTACTAGCTTGGCTTGGATAGACTATAAATAGAACATTTTGCACTTGTGTTGGGGAAACATTTATTATATAGATTTAGTTATTAAGCAACTGATCTAGCCTCTTTGCCAGGTCGTATTAACACTGACAAGAAGGCAAGCAGACCTGAGGCTGAGAATCTAGCTCAGCTCAATGGCAATATACTTGCTTAGCTCATGTAAGGCTCTGGGTTTGATCCTCAGCACTGCAAAATAAACAAGCAAAACCCAAGGGTCTCAGCCAGTGAGTCCCACGCCTCAGAAGTCTGGCTTGGTGACTGCCTCGGAAGACATGTTAGTTTCAGCTGACAACTAGCATTAGCCAGTTGAATCTGGCAATTACTCAGTTACATGCAATCTTGATTCACACTGAAGGATGTGCAAAAAAGTGGAGTGAGCTGCTTCTACCTTCTGAGTGCCAGAACCAGTTTGTAGTAGGCCTGGTTTTATAAAACTCATAGGTACTGTCTAATCTAAGTAGGCTATTATCACAGATACAGTGTTTTGTATGGCATTGGAAACCAAGGAAAGAAAAAATTCTTATTCCTGTTATCTTTAAGTATGGTTTATGCATTTACAGTGAGTGAGGAATCTACTACAGGCAGTGATTCTGAAGAACCATCGGTTGTTGGTGTGACTTCCCTGCCTACAGCAGCCTTGAGTGTGTCCTCAAATCCCAACACGACATCTCTGCCTGCACTATCCACACCAGCTGAGGGAGAGGAGCCCAGCACTTCCGGGACACAGCAGCTCCCTGCTGCTGCCCAGGCCCCAGATGCCCTTCCTGCTGGGTGAGTAGTCTTGTGCCCCGCGATGGCACTCTCTCAGGCTAGAAACAATGCGGTTGTTGCCTAGTTTCCAGGGGTCTCTCTGGCAAAGCTGCCATATACAGAAGCAAGAATGGTGTAAAAGTGCTTGCTCTGTGTACATCTCGAAGAGCACCTGAACCACCTGTGCTGGTCAGTGTTGCTTTATGCTGAAACTTAAGTGGGCAGCTTCTGTGGAACAAGGAGCCCTTTGCCTTCATGGGGTGTGGGAGGATGTCTAACTAGTGACGAGCTTTTTCCCTCCTGAGTTTGACCTTGGCAGTCCACGACGGACTCAGGCTTTAGGTGCTGTGACTCTGTTATTCCCCTCAGCTGTGGCCAGTGTTAAGTTGGGGACGCGTTTTCTTGCTCTCTTTGTATAGCAAAGATCTCGACCCAGATGACAACTCTACCAAGACAAAAGAAAGCTCATTTTTGACTATGTAGTGAGTGGAGATTAGGACCATGGTTCAGTGGATAGAGGCATTTTCTACCAAGCCAGGCACCCTGAGTTTATGTCCTTTGACAACACACACACACACACACACACACACACACACACACACACACAAACCCATATAAACAAATGTAGAAATAAAATTAAAAGAACATGGATTTTTTTCCCTGAGTGACAGAATAAATTACAACAGTGATTGAATCCATCCTTCTACCTTACCATGTGACCTGGCTGTATGACTTACATGTTGGTTATGTGGTTATAGTGAGCATCCTTGTGTAGGGACTCCAGTAAAGGGTATGTGTAAACATGCTGAGAGACAGTTGAGGGTTGATTTGAAGTGGTTTTAAGGAGCCACAAGGACAGAAACTGCTTCTGGCCTGGGAAATGGTCTTATTACCATTAAGTTAGTTAGTTAGGACTAACTGTGGTCAGGACTGATCCCACTGTCATCAGTATGGTACAAAATAAACCAATGTCCCATGCTGGCAAGATGGCTTAGCATAAGGTGCTTGCCACCAAGCCTAACCCCCCCAAGTGGAGGGAGAGAACTGACTCCTGCAGGTTGTCTCTAGCCCTCACACTTGCCCGGTGGCACATCTACCCCTAAATAAATGCTGGTGTAAAAAAATTGTTTTCGGGCTGGTGCGATGGCTTAGCAGATGAAGGTGCTTACTATCCAGACTGCCTGCCTGCGCTCAATCCCAGGCCCTGTGTGGAGGAGAGAGCTTAACCATCCCTGTGGTTTGTCATTGAGCTCTGTAGGCACATTCCACACAGACACACATACAGACAGGAAAGTTTCAAAGGAGCCCATTTCTGTCCTGCTCAGCACTAGTGACCTGCTGAGGTAGGCTTGAGGACAGTGTGTATTTCTTCAGTGGATAGTTCATACAGACATTGGAATGATGGCACCTGCTTCATGGAGAATATGCTGCCTTGTTCATAAAGCCACTTCTGAACTCCCAGTTGCTAAAAATCCTCGATCAAAAAATGTGTGTGATTAAACTCCTTTCTCCTAATAGTGTGCTGATCAAATGAAAACCACTGCAGATAATTCTTATTATTTCAAACCTGAAGAAAACTGGAGTGATGAGAGAGAGTTCTGAAAAGACTGTTTACTTTTATTACTTTTGGGGGGGGTAATGTATTTGATTTTGAAAGATTATTAACCAACTACTTGTGTATCCCTGTAAGAGATTTTATTTTCTATTTCCTAAGTGGGAGACTTTGTATTGTTCTTACTTTCAAATTTGTATGCTATAATTTGAGGGAAACAGAGCAGAATCATTTTGGCAGAAAGGAGAGAAAATGGCTGCCTGTGTCCCTAGTGAGCTGTTTGTGTTCTTTCCACTGAGCAAATGCCTGGAAGGCCAGCCTCACTTCTGTGTCAGTCACAGGCAATTAGGACTAATGGCTCAACGTGTCTTTATGTAGGGCGTGTGTGAGGGTTACTGTTCTCTGGGATTGGGCACTTCCTGTTTCCAAGCAGTTGGAAAACTCCAAGCTCTGAAAATGTTCTTTATTCGGCAGCCTAGGGAAGCCTGTCCCCCACCCCTTTCCTCTCTTGGCCAGAGGCTAAAACACTTTTCTGAGGTGGGGTTTGGACAGTGTCTTTTTCTTAGAGCATTTAGAGTGTGACAAGGCCCATGTGTGTGTGGGATGGATGGGACGAGGAGGTATCACTGCCCACTTTTATGTGTAGGATGGTCCAGAGAAGAGTGTGGAACCTCCAGTTTTCTAGGGGTCCTTAGTACCTCACTCAGTATCTGGAGGACCACATCAGGGCTCAGAGATCGCCATTTTTGACTAGAGCCAGCCACCAGCACTGCTGAGCTTACAATAGTGGGGACAGCGGCTTTTTGGTTGGCTCTTTGGTATTAGAACCCAAAAAGGACATAGTTTCTATATTGACCCTCCCAATTTGTAGACCTGAAACAATATTCAAGAGGGCACTGGGAAAAATCACAGAATACCTTTATCTCTTATGAAAATTTATAAATGAAGCATGTAAACTGAGCTTCTGCCAGTGTCCAAATTACAGGCCATTACCTTTACATGATGCATATTTCTTTCTTTAGAAGTTTTTAGTTACATGGTTTTTTGTTTTTTTTTTTGTTTTGTTTTGTTTTTTTGTTTTGTTTTGTTTTTTGTGGGTTTTTGATTTCTCTGCGTAGCCCTGGCTGTCCTGGAACTTACTCTATAGACCAGGCTGGCCTCGAACTCAGAAATCCGCCTGCCTCTGCCTCCCAAGTGCTGCCTCCCAAGGGATTAAAGGCGTGCGCCACCACCGCCCGGCTAGTTACATGGTTTTTAAAAAGTTTCTATAGGTGTATGTATATAAACACATGGAAACCAGAGAACAACTCTTAGAGAGTTTGTCCTCCTCTTCCATCAGTGAGTTCTGAGAATCAAACTCAGCTTGCATACTTGGTGGCAAGTGCCTTACCCACTGAGCCATCTCACTGGCTTGCACTTTTTTATTAGATAGATGTAGGACATTTCCATTACTGTTTAAGAGATGTCAAGTCCAGGACTGGGCTTGGCAAATGTAGAGCTAAGTGAGAAATTGTGTGTGCTCAGAATAGTTTATGACATCTGTTTTGGTCCCACTAAGTTCTCTCTTTGGGTACCTGATCCAATCCGTGCTGCCCCTGAGAACTTGATGCCACCTCTCATTTCTCTATCTTGAGCCCACTGTACTAGCTGTGTATCTTAACTCAACCTAGAACAGAACCATCCTCTGACCCTGTCCTGAAAATGGTCTACCATTGGCCCAGGAGAC
>NW_022196905.1:245634312-245637885 GCF_008632895.1 Mastomys coucha
GAGTACACTGTAGCTGTCTTCAGACACACCAGAAGAGGGAACCAGAAGAGGGAATGGTTGTGAACCTTCATGTGGCTGTTGGGAATTGAATTTTTTAGGACCTCTGCTCATTCCGATCAACCCCGCTTGCTCCAGTTGGTCCCGCTCACTCAGTCTCTGCTCACTCCGGCCCAAAGATTTATTATTATACATAAGTACACTGTAGCTGTCTTCAGACACACCAGAAGAGGGAGTCAGATCTCATTACGGGTGATTATGAGTCAGCCACCATGTGGTTGCTGGGATTTAAACTCAGAACCTTCAGAAGAGCAGTCAGTGCTCTTACTAACTGAGCCATCTTGCCAACCCCTACATTAATCTTTTAAAGTAAAACTCTAAGCATGAACTTTCCTGCTTGAAATGCCACATTTCTTCCTATTGTCTTTGGGGATAATTTTTCAAATCCTTAAGTAAGCTGAAAATATCTGATAAATGGGGCTCCATCTACCCATCAACCTTCCGTGAAAGCCACTCTCCCACACTCTAACCTGTAGTCCTAATAATTAGTTTGAGCCATGACCTACCCTCTCTCCAGACTGAGGATCCTCCCACATGATGGCTCTCTCTCAAAACTTTCTCAATATCTTGACTTTTAATTCCTTAAGTTTCAGGTTAATGACAATCCTCAGGAAGGAATCAGCTCTTTCTGATCCTTGGTAGACGTGTGTATGTATGGACATATGTAAGATACATATGTATGTCTTTTCTCACACTTACAATTGCTTGATCAAGTCCCTCTGTCATTGTAGGCTGTAGGTGTCTAGGAGTGTGGCACAAAGTAGGCCCAGGACTCACTTGTAATATATACGTCTAAATGTTATCTTTCCTCTCCCCATTCTCTCTTCCTTTTCACCTGGATGAATTTCTCTGTTTCTGGGGCTTTAAAGAGAGAACATCTATGACAGAATATTACAATTCCCTTCATTTCTGTGTTGACTGGCTTTGGGTTCGGCTTTGTCTGTCATTGGATGCTCTTTGAGTGAAGTAGTTCTGAACAAACTAAATTTCTTGCTTGGGCCTTGGGTGACTCTGTTACCAACTTTATCTTCTCAGAGCTTCCATCGCCTTTGCTGAGGGATGGAAAAGGTTCATGGGGATTCCAAGAATTGCCACATTGGTCTTCTGAAATTTATAGCAGGAAAGACTGGTTGCACACATCTGTGTGCTTCCAGGCTGAGGGCTTCTGAAACCTAAGCTGCTTAAGGCCAAATACAACATTCCTCAGCCTATTTCTCTCCCCTGTCTGAAGTCCTCCTCCCCCACCCAAAGCTTTTAACTTTACCCCCAAAGAAGCTACTGAAAGGGTGTAGAGTTTCCAGGTTGTAAGTGCGTATTGAAAGGAAGGGTGTTGGTCACACATGGGGTAGTGGTCCAGGCAGGGGGTAGACAGTATGGCCACTTTGGTCATTTGGCCCCATGTCTGGTTTTTCTCAGTGTCAGAGCCTACTTTGGAGATGGAATACTCATGAACAGCCCATGTGTACATGGCTTTGACAAACCCCCATTATGACCCAGTTTTTCAGCTCTGAGTCCTTCACACAGAGGCACATTATTTTACCCTGGCAACTAGCACATGGCTGTGGTTTCTTACATAAGAGAGAACGTTGTGTTTGGACTGCCGGCTTACCTCAATTCCATTTCACACCATCCCAGTTCTCCCAAGTCATTGGCTGCTCTGTTTCCTGCCTCAGAGTAGAATTAATGGAGTGGCATTTTCTAGCCCTTTCACATTTGCCGTCTGCCCTGTCCCCATTCCCTGTGCTGGAGACCCCTAGCTTCATTAGGTGGACTTTGAGGACCTTGAGGCATCCTCAGAGAGCTCTCTGGTGCTTTGTAAAGACACTAAGAAAGATGGGGGAATTTGGAGCATCTGCTAAATTACAAGCCAGCTTGTTCCACTGAATCTCACTCCAAACATGATTTTGGCTGTAACCAAAGTGCTTCTCACTCAGAGCATTTTATAGTGTTACACAAACTATAAATGAAGAACATGCCATTTGGGAGGGTTGGTACTCATTCATTTCTAAATTGTCAACCTATGATGAATGTTTACTTTTGTTTTGTCTTTTTTTTTTTTTTTTGGTTTTTTGAGACAGGGTTTCTCTGTGTAGCCCTGGCTGTCCTGGAACTCACTCTGTAGACCAGGCTGGCCTCCAACTCAGAAATCCGCCTGCCTCTGCTTCCCAAGTGCTGGGATTAAAGGTGGGTGCCACCACTGCCCGGCTTGTGTTGTCTTCTGTTCAAGGGATCACTTACATATCTAGATGCTGAGGCAGTGTCAAAGACATGGAAGTTTCTAAAAGCTAAGGAACCTGGGCCCAGGACTGCTAACAGTTTGGACCATGAACCACATTCTGAGTAGCTTGGAATTAAAGGGTTATATTGGGAGACTGTGCCCTTTCCACACCTTGTGTTGTTGTGGTATTATAACCAAAAAGATTATTACATGCTTAGATAACTCAAATATTCATGTTCTGTCTTCCTTCTAAAAGACTCTGCAGTCCCCAGTAGACTTACTGAGCCATGAGGTGTTCTTCCTATGTCTTATGTATGCAGTCACATGTAATCATTAGTCCATTTTTACTGTGCTTTCTTGAGAGCTCCTAGAGAATAAGGACTCCCGTGCCCATCTTGGCATCATCAGCATCCCCTGTGGTTTAGGGAGATGGAGTGGCAGTTTAGTGGATAAGTGACTTTTTTTTTTTTTTTTTTTTTTTTTTTTTTTTTTGGTTTTTTGAGACAGGGTTTCTCTGAATAGCCTTGGCTGGCCTGGAACTCACTCTGTAGACCAGGCTGTCCTGGAACTCAGAAATCCATCTGCCTCTGCCTTCCAAGTGCTGGGATTAAAGGCATGTACCATGACTGCCCGGCAGAGAAGTGACTCTTACTCCTGTTATCTGTGCCTTATTTTAATTTAAAATTTGATCTTATAAAAAACCATAGAGCTGAGCATGGTGCCTCACACCTGTAATCCCAGCAACTTAGAGAAGCTGAGGCAGGAAGAGTTTGAAACCAGCCTGGGCCACAGAGTGAAAGGCCCTGTTTCAAAAATCTAAACATCAAAACTCACAAAACAAGAACAGAGCAAAAACAAACAAGATCCTTGATTGTCGGGGTGGGAGGAGAGACATGGAGGTCCAGACATAGCAGCCCTTTCTAGACTTAAGCATTGATGCTGTTATGCACTGTGTGTCATTTCCCTGACCCTTACTTAATAGAAGCTACCAGATGGTGTGAACTCTGCACTGAGTTGGGGACTGCTGAGTTCAACCCAGAGACTGTTTTGTTTATTCTTTACTGCAATATGAGTTAGCTATTTTTGTCTTCACACTTCGAGTGAGGACATCTTAAACAATTCACCTGGGGTGACAGATTCTGACACCAAGGTGACAGATATCTAAGACTTCTGTAGTATAACAGTATGTGCTTATACTTTTGTAAGCTATTAGAAGCATGCAGATAAGTCGGGCGGTGGTGGCACATGCCTTTAATCCCAGCACTTGGGAGGCAGAAGCAGGCGGATTTCTGAGTTCG
>NW_022196905.1:245639139-245696107 GCF_008632895.1 Mastomys coucha
AGCCAGCTTGGCATATACTACAAGGTTGGGACAGCCAGCTTGGTATATACTACAAGGTTGGGACAGCCTGGAGTGAGATTCTGTCTCACCCATAAAAACACACAAAAAGCAAAATGACAAGTAAAGTAGACCGTTCTTCTGGAAATGGAATTCCTGCACCACAGTCCATCAGTGTCAGTGGGAAACCCCTCTCAAACTACTTCCCCAAGTTGGCTTGTGGAGTCCCTCTTCTTTGGGTAGCTATGTGCACTCTTGCTAAAATTCATTGTCAGCTCCTTTTCATTGGTCCAATCTACAGAATTTATTATCTTTTTGTGGTTTGAATTTTAATTTCTTTGAGTATTTTTTAAACTCTTTAATATTTTGCTTCTTTATGAATTGCCTTATTGGTATAATTTTTGTTCCATTTTTCTATTTGGCTATTTGTGTTTCTCTCTTTTAAAAAAGATTTGTTTTAATTTTGTGTGTGTGAATCTTATGTATGTATGTATGTATGTATGTATGTATGTATGTATACATACCACATATGTGCCCTGGTACCATGGAGGTTCAGAAGAACTTGAATTGGAGTTATGGACAGTTGTGAGCCACCATGTAGGTACAAGGGAACTGGACCCAGGTCTTCTGCAGGAGCAGCAAATCCTCTCAACTGCTAAGCAGTCGCTCCATTCCTGTGGCTTTTTCTTTAATCTGCAGGGTTTGTTTACTTATGATAGGATCTCCTGTAGCTTAGGGTGACCTTGAACTTGCTCTGTAGCCTAGGCATCTGACTGGAACTCCTTATCCCCCTGCCTCTGCCTCTTGAGTACTGAGGCAGTATATGTGACTTCATGGCTTTTTGGTTGTTGTTTGTTTGTTTGTGGAACTCTCTGTAGACCAGGCTGCCACCACTGCCTGGCTTTGATTTAAAAAAAAAAAAAAAGATTTAATTTTTATTTTTAATTATGTGAATATGTGTGGATATGTGCCCCTGAGTGAAGTGCTCTAAGGAATGAGAAACTTTGGATTTCCTGGAACTGGAGTGGCAATGAGCCACCTGACAAGGACGCTGGGAACCAAGTGTCTTCAGGAAGAGTAGGGAATGTCCTCAGCCACTGAGCCATCTCACCAGCCCCCATTGTAGATCCACATTCTATTTGAATATTTTATCATCTTTAAAATCAGCACAAAACTTAGAAATGTTGGGATGCCATTGTTTACCTGACAGTGTCTTTTTCTTAGTATGTTAATCATACAGGGTCAATTTAGATTTAACTAAAACCAGTATGTTTGTGTAATTAAATTTTCATTACATTTATTTTGTAAGCATGTGGAGGTGAGAAATTACTTCTAAGAGCTGGTTCTGTCCTTCTGCTGTGTGGGTCCCAGGATCAAGTTCAAGAGCAGTGGCCAGCCTCCGTAGTAACCGTCCCAGCCTCTACTGTTTAAACTCAGGTGTGACTTTCTCAAGCATGTTGTCTCTTAACTTGCTTTTCCATCAGATGTTGCAAACATCTGAATAACTTTGTTTCCAGTTTGTTTTGAGAGTGGAATCACCCCAGTATAGAAATAGCATTTCTCATTGCACCATCTGGGGCCATTCAGGGTTTCTGCCACTGCTGTGATGAGCTGTATAGCTGTTCTTATAGCTCCATCCCTGATGCATAATTGTTTCCCTGGGCTCTGTTCTAAAAGAAAACTTGCTAGCTTTTAGGAGATTCATATAGAAAGAGTCATTGGGGATTCATATAGAAAGAGTCATTGAACAAGTTACCAAACTGCCTTTAGAAAGAAAATACTCATTTTCGCTCTCATCCAATGTTTTCAGATTATATACCTATGTTGCCAACCTTCCATTTGAAAAGTGTGTGTGTGCACGTGTGTGCACTACAGAGACCATTTCTGAGACTTGTCTTGATTTTCTGTAAAAGCTTATATTTGAATGTTGCCAGACTCCATTTGGGGCTTTCCCCAAGGCAAAGAAAATGGGATGGTTGAAGAGGAAAAGAAAACAGACTTAATCCAGGAAACTCAGTAGCTGCTACTCTGACATCCCGATCTTAGGGGACATAAAATGCTGTTGGTAGTTATTAAAAGGAAATTAGTGTGCTTAGATTGAAGTTGTAGTTTAGAATTCAGGAAAGGTCCCAGGAGAAGGATGGAGCTGAACACAATCCCTACTCTGTTGAGGGAAAAATCCACTGAAGCCAGGCACCAGTAGGAAGGTGGCTGGTCCCTACATTAGTTTTACATTATGATTCATAACAGTAGCAAAGTTACACTTACCAAGTAGCCACTAAAATAATTTTATGGTTGGAGGTCACCACCACATGAGGAACTGTATTAAAGGGTCACAGCATTAGGAAGGCTGAGAACCACTGTACTAGGTAATCTGGGTTGGTTTTTAGCTCAGGATCCCCCTGCTTTAGCCTCTGGAATGTGGAAAGTATAAATATGTACATATCACATCTTAGTCTTATGATTTTGTTTATTTTTTGTTAATTGCATTTTGTTATTCTTTGAAAATTTCATATAATTTACACAGTCTGTATGATCCTATCCACCTAGTGTTAACTCTTTCCACTCTGCCTAGTGTTCCCACCCCACCACCTTCCCAGTAGTTTTGTTTTCTAATGAGGAAAGCAGGTTTTCTTTGACTGAGAGGGCTATTAACACCCAGTGCCTAGGCTGATAAAACTAAGGACATTAGTGACTACAGATAGTCAAATACTTATTCTCAAACTGCATTTTGAGCATTTAATCTTGTAATTTTATAAAGGTTATTTAGGAAGAACCCTGACACTAACCTGAACTCTTTGCCATTATCAACATTCCCAGCTTTATCCTATTTTGGGTGAAACTGAGATTCTGTCCAACCCCAGGACTAAGGTCTGGATGGTTGGACATATACCCTGTATTTGCAGTTAGTGGATCACGTAGTTCCTTGGGATTTCTAGTGGAGAATTACTTTTGGGAAAATTTTCTGCATGCTAACTAAGCCGGCTACTAACTGAAGAGTTTTGATACAAAGTTTTTCTAGCACAAGCTGTCTTGATGTCCTGATGCTTCTGTCTTTACCTCCCAAGTGCTGAGTGTGTGCACCACACCAAGCTGACTGATCTTTTAGATAGCTGTAGAATGTTGATTGACATCATCCTAGTAGTAGGATTGAGTGTTTGTTTGGCTATAACTCTTTGGTGTGGTGACTGTGGAGCCTAGGAATGGAGAGTGAATGATGCACATCAGAGTGAAGGAGTGAAGGTAGCTTAGGGAAAAGAAAAATTACCTTAAGACTGAATGAAATTGGGGATTACATCTTAAACCTTTTCAAAAACAAGACCTGTTGTTGCCTACTTCAGCCAGGTGTGGTTCACTGAGGGCCAAGGAGCAATGTGTTGGGTAGTGACCTGAAATAAACTCACTGCTTTGAACACTGTTTCCGAGAGCATCAAAGACAGTTATTCAGAGGGGTAGATAGAACCTACTCGACTCGGATGCAGCACCGATCGAGACCTACGGCAATGGATTGAAAAGGCTTTTCATCTCAGTGTGAGCAAGATGCTTAGAGGGACAGAAACTTAACCCCTGGCAGGGATATGCCAACAAAAAGTCAAAGCTAGTATCATTTTCTTGGCATGAGGAGACCGAGCCAAGATGTCGGGAGGCTTAATCTATGTGGGTCAGCAGAAGCTGGAGGCTCTTGTGGCTGCTGACAGAAGTGACCCACTGTGCTGAATGAATGAGGAAGGGATCTGTGTGACTTGTGAATAGCTGTGCAGGTAAGGGAAGAGTGAGAGTTGTCAAAGAAAGGGAGGCAAGCCAGGTCGGGGGTCAGGGAAGACCCACACAGTCATTTAGTCTGAGCAGGAGTCCAGTTTGAAAAGGAAAAATGTAGATCTTAACAAGGCGGTGGAAGGAAGGTCTTGTTCCTCCACTGTTTTGCTAGCTGAGTCTGGTGAAGAGGGTTCATAAGGATAAGGAGCAGGGCTAGACAATAGCAGTCCCTGAAAGAGACTTTCATTCCTAGGATCAGCTGTGATCAAAGATGGGAGGACAGAGCTCTTCTAGGCCTGTGTGCTAAAAGAGCTGCTAGAACTGTGGTGGGATAAAGGGAAGGGGCTTAACACAATTTTGTATCTTGGCAGTTCAATACTACTGTGTGGGTTAAAGGCATTTATTGCTTGGAATTGCTTATCTTCAAATTAAAATATTAGGCAGGGTATAATAAAACTGTTTTCCTTGTTTCAAATGAAACTGTAATCAAAGTTAAAATGGAAACTGCGCATAAAATGAGTTATATATTGAAAGAAAAACATGTTCAGGGGTTTTATTTGTTTGTTTGTTTGTTTGTTTACTTTATTTTTTTATGGTTTTTCGAGACAGGGTTTCTTTGTATAGCCCTGGCTGTCCTGGAACTCACTCTGTAGACCAGGCTGGCCTCGAACTCAGAAATCTGCCTGCCTCTGCCTCCCAAGTGCTGGGATTAAAAGCTGCCCTGCTGTTTGTTTGCTTTTTAAGTCTCCAATTTCTACAACAGATATTTTATCTTTTAAAGAAGGGCATTCCAGGCTGGGTTTGGTAATACATGACTATAAATCCCAGCATACAAGAGGCTGAGGCAGGAGGATGCTGAGTTTGAAGCCAGCATAGGCTGCATAAAAAGACCCTGTTTCAAAAAAGTGGGGTGGGGACACCTTATCAAATTATTATGGACAGTTTTAAAAAAATGAGCAGAGCAGTGTTACTAGGCCTGAGCCTGTTTTTATGTTCTACCGTGCTAGGAATAGTTCCAGGGCCTTCTGCATACTAGGTATGTGATCTGTAAAGTTTGAAGATAGTGTTTGATGTAACCTGAGCTATCCTCAAATTTACTGTGTAGCTGAGGATGACCTTGAGTTACTGGCCCCCCATCTCTGTGGTGGATTCCTGTGGGGTTCGAATGTTTCTCTCAGTAAGTTTGAATGGGGCAGTTTCTATTGCTGTTTCTTTCAGGGAAAGTTATGAAGCACAGATTAGACATTTTGCTCACTTCTTTCTCTCAAGTACTAGCTACATTGAAACAAATTTCCATCTTCAAACAAGCATTGCAGAGCCAGTGAGACAGCTCAACATTGAAGCACTTGCCTCACATACCTGATAACCTGAGTTCAATCCCCAGATCCCATGGAAAGGTGGAAGGAGAGAACCAACTCGGTAAAGTTGTCTGCTGACCTTCATGTGCATGCTATGACAAACATACACCTGCACACATGTATCATGCACACATACAGGCACACAACAATCATAACATTTTAAAACAAGCTTTTTTTGGCTGGGCGATGGTGGTGCACGCCTTTAATTCCAGCACTTGGGAGGCAGAGGCAGGCGGATTTCTGAGTTCGAGGCCAGCCTGGTCTACAGAGTGAGTTCCAGGACAGCCAGGGCTACACAGAGAAACCCTGTCTCGAAAAAACAAAAAAACAAAACAAAACAACAACAACAACAAAAAAAAAAAAAACAAGCTTTTTGTCAGCATAGACTATAGTAAGTATCCTCCTAAAAGACCAGACAGAACCCCACAGTAGAAGTAAATGAAATGAGGGTAACTCAGGGAACTGTTTACATCCTTCATGAAGCAGCATCCTTTGCATAGGTTACTGTATTCTGGATAGGTGTGGCCATTGGCAGGCTGTGGGCAACAGCAGACTTGGGATAGTGGTCCTTACCTGTATGTGTGGTGCTTGAGTTGATTGGCTCTGAGTCCCCCAGTGCCTTTTCTCTCCTCAGCACCCAGTCTCATATAAACAAACTTAACCCCAGTTGTCAGATAACAGTGCACTATGTTCCTGGATTGTATAAATCTATTCAAAAGATTCTCAGCTAATAAATCCTACAGTTTAAAAAAATAAACATCACTGGCTACATAGTGAGACCCTGCCTCAACATAGATAAATCACAAATATATATATAATACTAAAGGAACAGAACTAGTGACATAATATTTTGAGATTTTATTTATTTATTTATTTATTCTATGTAAGTACACTGTAGCTGTCTTTTTTTGTTTGTTTGGTTGGTTGGTTGGGTTTTTTTTGTTTTGTTTTTGTTTTTTCGAGACAGGGTTTCTCTGTGTAGTCCTGGCTGTCCTGGAACTCACTCTGTAGACCAGGCTGGCCTGGAACTCAGAAATCCACCTGCCTCTGCCTCCCAAGTGCTGGGATTAAAGGCATGCGCCACCACCGCCCGGCTTTATTTATATGTAAGTACACTGTAGCTGTCTTCAGACACACCAGAGGAGGGTATCAGATCTCATTACAGATGGTTATGAGCCACCATGTGGTTGCTGGGATTTGAACTCAGGACCTCTGGAAGAGCAGTCAGTGTTCTTTTTTTGTTTTGTTTTGTTTTGTTGTTTTTTTTGAGACAGGGTTTCTCTGTATAGCTCTGGCTGTCCTGGAACTCACTCTGTAGACCAGGCTGGTCTCGAACTCAGAAATCCGCCTGCCTGCCTCTGCCTCCCAAGTGCTGGGATTAAACAGTCAGTGTTCTTAACTGCTGAGCCACCTCTCCAGCCCGAGATTTTATTTTATTGTCTTTGAGCTTTTTTTTTTTTTTTTTTTTTTTTTTGCCTGAGTGTAAGTGTGTGTACTTCACACATGCAGCATACTCAGAGGCCAGGAGAGGGTGTCAGATACCCTGGTACTGGAGTTACAGACAGTTGTAAGCCATTTGGGTGAGTGCTGGGAATTAAGCCTGGCTCCTCTAGGAAAGCAGCCAGTGCTTTTAACTACTGAGTCATCCTTCCAGCCCCATGATACTTGTTCTTTTTGTTTGTTTGTTTCTTTTAAAAGCAGGTTGTGGTGGCTTATAAGGCAGAAGGGAGTCCATCAGTAAACTTTTAGAGAAGTCTATAAAACTCAGAAATTGCATGCAAATTTTTGTTAGAAGTTCATTTTAGAAGGAAAACAGCCTAAACTCCATCATATTCTTAAGGGATCTTTGATCATAAACCACTCAAGAAGAACTGACTTGGAAAATCCATGGAGTAGGGGCTGGAGAGATGGCTGAGCAGTTGAGTGCTGACTGCTCTTCCAGAGGTCCTGAGTTCAATTCCCAGCAACCACATGGTGGCTCACAACCGTCTGTAATGGGATCCAATACCCTCTTCTGGTGTGTGAAGAGAGCTGCAGTGTACTCACATACATAAAATAAATAAATAAAATCTTTAAAAGGAAAATCCACGGAGCAGTTGGAGAGATGGCCTGTCAGTGGTGAAGAACACACAGTGCTCTTTCAGAGGACCTTAGTGCCATTCCCGGGTTGGGTGGCTCACCACTGCCTGCAGCCTTAGCTCCCGGGGATCCAGTGTGGCTTTCTCAGACACTTGCACTCAGATGCATTTACTCTTCCATGGACACACAGGCATACATGCATAATTAAAGGCTGATCTTTAAAAAAAGACTCATACAATGCAGGCATATGGTGCTTTGGGAGAATTTATAATAATACCTACTGTAAAGGGACACTACTGTAGTTTGTCAAGGAGGTTCTAGCAGCAGCACAGAACTGGTATGACACTGGGCTGACCTTGAATGTCATCTTTGGTTTTTTTCTTTTGACCTCATCCACAGTGAAGACTTCCTTCGTAACTGGGACTGTACCTTTCAACTGAAGTGTTATGCCTCCCCTTGGTTTTTATTTTCCAGATGGGAACAGAGAGAGCTGCCCAACGGGCGTGTCTATTATGTTGATCACAATACCAAGACCACCACCTGGGAGCGGCCTCTTCCTCCAGGGTAAGACTTGAGGCTTTAGAGTGGGTACCAGGACTCTCCCATGGCATCCCCACCACTCCAGAATGCTGTCTTGATCTTACCCTGTTTTCTTTTTGCTGGCTTTCCCTTCCTTCCAATCTCCCTTGACTCCAGTCTATCCTTTTTCCTCCACTTGCTTTGCATTGGCCCTAACTCATGGGCTGGGGCTCTCTTACTGTGTGGTGTTCAGTGCTGACAGAACACTGGAGTCCTAGAGACTGGAGGGGTGAAGAAGCCTCCTGGGCCTTGAGGTATTAGTGGCCTTAGTTAGCTCTCTAACTCCTATGTGGATTGGCGACTCAGTTTCTTCTTTTGGAGGCAGCAGACCATTACCCTGGGTCTCTTGAAGACTTTTCCTCTCCAGTCATCTTAATTCAGCCCTCCTTCTTGGAATGTACTGTAATATGTTGCAGGTCTTTGGAGTTAAATAGGTACAGGGTGATTAAAAAAAAAAAAGAGTTGGAGTCGGGCGGTGGTGGCTCACGCCTTTAATCCCAGCACTTGGGAGGCAGAGGCAGGTGGATTTCTGAGTTCCAGGCCAGCCTGGTCTACAGAGTGAGTTCCAGGACAGCCAGGGCTATACAGAGAAACCCTATCTCGAAAACCCCCCCAAAAAAAAAAAAAAAAAAAAAAAAAAAAAAAAAAAAAACCAAAACAAAACAAAACAAAAAAACAGCAACAACAACAAAAAAAACAGGGTTGGAAGCTAGGGAGATGTTCAGAGGTTAAGAGCACTGACTGCTCTTCCAGAGACCTGGCTTCAGTTTGTAGCACCCATGTCAGGTAGCCTATAACCACCTGTGACTCCAGCTCTGGAGTATCTGATTTCCTCTTCTAGATTCTGGGGGCAGCCACACATATGCATATACCCACACACATACATAAACTCTTAAAAGAAAGGAGGAAAGGTAAAAAGAAAGAAAAGACAGGGACAGGACCAGTAGCTGGGGAGATGGAGCAGTTGGAAAAGTACTTGCTATGCAAGCATGACAGAGCTGAATTCAACAGCCATCTAAAAAGCCAGGTGCAGTAGTGTATACCAAAGAGACAGAGACACTGGCCAGCTACTCTCTAGCTGAGTCTAGGTCCAGGTTCAGTAAATACCCTGCTTCCATGGAGAGCAATAGTGGAAGACACCAAAGTCAACCTTTGCCCTTTATACCTGTGTACATATACATACATCTGTACACATACACATGGACTTGTATACAAATAGAGGAAGACACCAGTGCCAACCTCTGCCCATGTATATGTATACATATATCTATACATCTACACATGAACATTTATACAATGCAGCATATATATGCATGTATAAAGAAAAAGAGAGTTGCTGCATTTCCCTATAAAGCCTATCCCGAAAAGTGGGATGCTCCTAACTCATCTGTGAGAACACAGTAGAGTTCTCCAAAACCAAAGGCCGACCGAGACTTCCAAGTGGGATAAGACTGTCTAAGTTCAAGAAAAAAAGGGGTTTGATTTCCTGTCTGCCAGGAACAGAAAGTTCTTTCCACATGCTTCTCCTGTCTTGAGAGCTGAGAGCTTACAAAAGGGAATGCATTCTGCTCGCAAGAATGTCCTTACCCCCCAGTGTAGCCATGAAAAGCTTCTGTGTAAATATGAACATTGTCCTCCCAGTTTGCCCAGAGAAAGGGTGGTGGCTTGTGCGCACTCTGGGAAGAGCCTCTATGTTTGTTAAGTTCAGCTGTCAGGTGTGTGCCAGACAAACCCCACCTCACTGTCTGGCTCTACAGATTGTATATACATGCTTCTATTGCTCCAGTTTCCAGTAGAGTGCCAGGTTTTCCTTTTTCTTCCTTGCTTGCCCTGGAGTGGTTCTCCCAACTTATCATCTGTAGTGCTCACTCTGTTTTTACTTGGACTTGAAGTCAAGTGAAGGCTACCAAAGTTAAATATTGGCTTGTTAAAGTTTTCTTTTCTTCAATTTCCACATCTTATTGTGGAAATGATGGAAATTTTTATACTACTATGGGAAACTTCAGGTATACATAGAATAGTATAATGAGCCCTCATATTCATAGACAGTTTTGTTTTTTCAGTACCAGGGGTTGGTGCCTTATCACAGCAAGTGGATAAATCCAGCCCTCCACCCATTTTTGTAAATAAAATTTTCTTAGAGCATGGCCACATTCATTTGTTAACTTCCCCATCCCCCTTCCCTTTTTTCCCTCGGTGTTGGGGGAATCACACCCAGCGCCTTGGGCGTGGTCAGCATGATTGATAGGTGCTGTACCTCGAGCCACACTGAGGTTGTGGAGGGTTTACTGTTGTGGTTGGTTGTTGTTCTGTTTAGTGTGGTCTGTTTTTGATTCTGGTTCTCTCTGTATAGCCCTGGCTGGCCCAGAGCTTGATGTGTAGCAGGCTGGCCTCCTGTCCCTGCTCTTGAGTGCTAAGGTTAAGGTATCTGGCTCAGTTGGGGGTTGTTTGTTTATTTTGTTTTGTGTTTTTGAGACAGGCTTCTTACTCTGAAGCCCTTGCTGTTCTGGAACTAACTTTGTCTCACTGAGTAGCCCACGGAGTCCTTGAACCTATGGTGTTCAGTCTCATGTTTTTAATGGCTACTTTCATTCTTCAGTGGCACAATCTAGTGACTGCAACACAGAGAGTTTTAAACATTTACTTTATAGGAAACATTTCCAGTTTGTGATCTGTAACCTTTATTCTCCACCCTTGCTTGTATTGGTTTGGGTTATTTTGAGGCAGACCCTATACATTATCCTTTAGTCATATTTCAGTACACACTTCTAAAATATGTCATTAATCAAGTATACATGCATGCACACACACACTTTAAAATGTAATATAAAAAATTTTTAAAAGAAAAAAAAGAGGTGGACATGGTGGTGCACACCTTTAATCCCAGCACTTGAGAGGCAGAAACAGGTGAATCTTGGTCTATATAATGAGTTCCAGGACAGCCATAGCTATACAGTGAGACTCTGTCTAAAAAGCAAAAAACAAAACACCAAAAAAAAAAAAAAAAAAAAAAAAAAAAAAAAAAAAAAAAGGATTACCAAAATGGAAATGTGTGGTGTGCAGATTCGTAGGGTTCAGCCTGGAAAATGGAAATGTGTATTGTGCAGATTAACAGGGTTCAGCCTAGAAAATGGAAATGTGAAGTGTGCAGATTAACAGGGTTCAGCCTGGAAAATGGAAATGTGTAGTATGCAGATTAACAGGGTTCAGCCTGGAAAATGGAAATGTGTAGTATGCAGATTAACAGGGTTCAGCCTGGAAAATGAAGAGTGATCCACCCAAGCCACATCTAATGGAATTTGAGGGTGCCAAGAAAAGATGTTGGAATCTTCCAGAGGGACAAAATGGGGTACACAAAAAGGATTGGAAGTCAGGAATGCCATGCAGCTGTAGAGTGGGCCATTCTATTAAGGATGGAAAATGGCTTCCTGTTGCTTTAACATTCCACTGTGGAGGATGGAATAAAGGCATCCTCAGACATGCTGGGTTTCAGAAACTTGACTTTGGAGCCTTTACTCAAAGTACTGTGTGATTTACTTCACCATATGAGAGCAAGCCAACCCAGAAGAAAGGATGGGTGCAGCTCACAGCACACTCTGGACCCAACCCAGAGTCCATTGGAAGTCCTATGGGGAAGAAAGGGTAAGATTTAGACTTGGGACAACAGTGCAGAGCAGAGTGTTTTAGACATACAACTGTCCACTTTAGAGGGAGGGTGTGGATAGGGATGCCCAAGACATCAATGACACCGAGAAGTCACCCATCCTTTTAGAGAAATAAAGCACAAAAATTGGTATCCAAAGTTGAGGATGGTGGCATACACCTTTAATCCCAGCACTCAAGAGCCAGAGGCAGGAAAATGTCTGAGGTCATGGCTAGCATAAGTCTAGAGTGAGTTACACATTAGCCCAGAGTACACTGTGAGACCCTTTCTCGAAAACCAACAAACCAATACCCAATCTGACTTAAGCATTACAGGGAGTTTTCAGCTCATGCGATGGGAAAATTTAGATGCCCTGATATCTGGTGAACCTAGATCTTGTGTCTCAGTACTATCTCAAGAGCCAGCTTTTCTTCTATCTTTCTGTCCTGCTATCTACTGGGCCACCTTATGTAGTTGAACAAGTGGCTGTTGGGTATGTGCTCTCTCACATGCATTCAGAAAAGGTTTGTCTCTCCTCGAATTCTAAGCAAGTATTCTGAGATTCACTTTAATTGTCCCAGCATAGGTCCTAGGTCCTGTGCCCACCTGTGTATAAGCAATTCAACTCCCTGAAAGACATCCTGAGAACATTTTTAGAACTTGGTGGGGAAGGGAAGCAGCAAGGTCAACGTACTCAGTATGAGCTCCTTGTTTCCAGGTGGGAAAAACGCACAGACCCCCGAGGGAGGTTTTACTATGTGGACCACAACACCCGGACAACCACTTGGCAGCGCCCGACTGCTGAGTACGTGCGGAACTATGAGCAGTGGCAGTCCCAGCGGAATCAGTTGCAGGGGGCCATGCAGCACTTCAGCCAAAGATTCCTCTACCAGGTGAGAGATTGAGAGCCTGCCAAGGGCAGGGTGACTCCTGCATGCTAATGTTTGCAGCCACACACACAGTGTAGTGGCCAGAGATGTCAGTGCTTCCACACAACAGACTTCACTCATCACAGCGAGATTCCTCAAGTTTGTAACTTAGTAACTCCATGCCCTGCCTCTGGTCAGTGCACCCCTATGTCTGAAGCTGGAGTTGATGTCTTTCTTGCTAATGAGTAAGTAGTCTTGGCTCCCAAACCAGGAAAGCCTGTGGCAGTACCTCCACCCCCTGGGTCTTTATCTAATTTCTCTAATTGTTAAAAATTGCTGAAAGTGATCTTTTACTCTGGCCCAGACTTCAGGTTCTTTTACAAGTTGTGTACGTAGGACTAGAGGAGTTCTAGCTTCACTTCTGCTTGGTCTTTTTGCAGGTTTTCTTTTTGCCCATCTCTCTCATTTTAGCAAGACCTCAGGGTAGATGTTTGATTTGGGAGGGGGAGCATCTTGAGAGATGGAATTTAAATGTAAAACAGTTTTCTTTTAGAGTACCATGGAATGGTTTTTGTGGCTTAGCTGCAGATGTGGAGGCTCTGTGTGGACTGGGGGAGTCACCTTGTTTCTGTGAAATAGAAGATGTACTGAAAAAAGACTTGGTGGAACCCCCCCCCCCCTTTTCTTGGTCTTCTCTAAATTTCTCTGTTGGTTTTCTCCTGCTTTTGGTTTCCCCTCTTGTTTGCTATGGTGCCATGTCCTGGTTACAAGTAAGAAGGCTTGCTTTCATACAGTTATTCTGGGGTTTGGCCTTGGCCCAGGGTTTGACTGGGAAGAGTAAGAACTGATACTGTGCTAGCAGCACTCCCATCCTGTTCCTTCTCTTGCTGGGCTTAAACTGAGATCTTGTTCTTTGGTGCACTTTAAAGAGCATCAAATACAGTTTAAAGTGGGAGTCAAGGACATCCAGAGCTCCTGCCTTCCCTTCCTGGGCCTGCCTCCCAGTGCATGCACCTTTCCCACATTCCCTGGGTTACTGTTCTCTGCATATCTAGTGGTTTGTTTTTAACTGCCTAAGGTCCTCTGTTGCTCTGAATTAGCATGCCTGTGCTTTTGTTTGCTTTGCTCTATGTTGTGCTCCTGCTGTGGTCCACTGAGGACAGCAGCAGTCTTACACACGTGTCGTTGCACCAGCACCCAGCCCTGTCCTGTCCCAAAGGCTACTTTTTTCTTTTTCCGAGACAGGGTTTCTTTGTGTAACCCTGGCTGTCCTGGAACTCACTCTGTAGACCAGGCTGGCCTTGAACTCAGAAATCTGCCTGCCTCTGCCTCCCAAGTGCTGGGATTAAAGGCGTGCACCACCACACCTGGTAGGCTACTATTTATATGGCACCTCTGTCCTCATTCCACCACGTCCTCCTCTGATGTCCTGCAGAAGCCAGGATCTACAGTGTGACCCAGGTTGTTCTGTGCTTCCTGCTTTGAATCCTTAGGTTGAACTGTTTAGAAGCAGAGGGCTCTGTCCTTCCCTCGAATCCCTCAGGCACCTGGATTCTGCTCTGGTCCCTCAGATCCATCGTTCTAACATGACCGCCGCCTTCTTCTCTGCACTTTGGCCTTCCCAGAGTCTTTCCTGTCCTCGGCTGTGCTTGGTAGACATTCTTTATTTCTGAGTTTGTATCTCAAAATATTCCTGGGACTTTGTGCTTAATCCCAGAGGGAACTGAACTCACATGAGCGTTCTGGCTCATTCTGGCTCTCGGCTGCATCCTGCGCCTCCAGCCCTGGATATTCCCCAGGAAGGTGGTTCAGCAGGCACATTTGTTTTTCTGATTATGAAGGACCTTGTCTGTCAGAGTTACCCGCACTTCTAGGAGCTCCCTTTTGGGCATCAGTCAGTCCCCTTGTCCTGTCTGTGGGCCTTTCCAGCTCTTCTCTGTGGACCACACTTGGACCCTCAGGAGAGATGAGGAGAAGGAGCCTTTGCTTGCCCACTGAAGGCATGGGGATTTGCTTGGGGTTTTCTGGTCATGGTGCAAAGCTTTTATTACAGTTTCCCCTCACTTCTGTGCCTTTCCTTTTCTTACTATTTGAGTTGTAAAATATACCTCATCGAAAAACTACCCAAGCCGGACAGTGGTGGTGCATGCCTTTAATCCCAGCACTTGGGAGGCAGGGACAGGCAGATTTCTGAGTTCGAGGCCAGCCTGGTCTACAGAGTGAGCTCCAGGCCAGTCAGGGCTACACAGAGAAACCCTGTCTCAAAAAACCAAAAAAAAAAAAAAAAAAAAAAAAAAAAAAAAAAAGAAGAAGAAGAAGAAGAAGAAGAAGAAGAAAAACTACCCAAAAAGTCATGTGATTCACTTTAGCTATAACAGTAAAATCACCATTGGAGTTCATGGTTCTTCAGTCTGGTCCCTCTCTGTCTTTTCTTCTCTGTCCTTCTTGCAGGCCAAGGGTGTGTGTGTGTGTGTGTGTGTGTGTGTGTGTGTGTGTGTGTGTGAGTAGAGCTGATAAGGAGGGCACCAGAAAATTCAAAAGGTGAAGGAAAACCAATGTTGTAGAACATTTGGGATAGAAACAACAAAACCAAACAAAAACGAGCAAGGATAAGCCAAGGGTCTTAGCGAGGCATGGCATCCATACCTGGAGTCTCACGCTTGGGAAGCTGAGTTTAAGGAGATCACTGAGCCCGAGTTTGAACCCAGCCTGAACTACATAGAGAGATTTCAGTTCAAGAAAAAAAGAGGATAATGAATATTTTGGTTCCAAGTTGTGCTATCAGTAACCTTTTGACCTGGTTGCAGAATTAAGTATAAGGTCAGTAGAAGGAAGCTGGCTGAGTCCGTCCCTGCCAGCTGGTAGCAGATCTCCTGCAAAAACCTGGGATACTTTATACATTAGCTGCACATTCCAAGAGTCTGAAGCCAATTGTCTCTTCTTTTTCTTTCTTTACAGTTTTCTTTTGTTGTTGTTCGAGGCAGGTTTTCTCTACATAGCCTGGATGGCCTGGAGCTTGCTATGTAGACTAGGCTAGCATTGAACTCACAGAGACCCATTTACCTCTGCCTTTCAAGTGTTGGGATCAAAGGTGTGCACCACCACACCTTACTTGTTTGAATTGCAGGCTGGGCCCGTGCTTATTGCTAAGAGCATTCAGCTAGCATGTGTGACTCCCTGGGGTCAGTTCCTGAAAGCTGCAGCCATGCCCGTCGCTCAGTGTTGACCCACCACCGCCTTTGGTTTGCCTGCTACCTGATGGGTGCATGTGTTTCCTATTCGTTCTTCATCTTCTGCTGCTAAGGGCTTTCATGAAGACTCTTACACCCTTAACTAGCAAGTGGAGCAGGGGTGTTCTGAGGTGCTAAGTCTCACTGATGCCCACCCTTCCAATGCCTAGATATACCCAGAAGCCCAGTGTGAATTGGGCTTCAGTATTGAGGTAGATCTGAGTTGGGATGGAGTTGGTAATGGGCATCAAGCCGAGACCAGCTCCCCCAACTTTGCAGGGCTTCCTTTGTGCCATTTGGCAGGAGGCCCTCTACTGAAAGGGGCCCTATCCCATCAAGGAACCTATGGTTTCAAGTCTTACTGTTGGAATTACTTGGAAGAGGAGCCTGTGTTGCCACCTTGGGAAGAAAGTTTCTCTGTCCCTTCAGTTGGGGGTAGAGGGAGGGCTGCAGTGGGCTTGGCTGGCAGTGGAGCACCACCAGTGTTTGCACAAGGCCAGACTGAGCCCCATTCATCCTCTGGCTGGTGTGTGTGGCTCTGTCATCCCCAGATGGAGCCAGCCAGGTCTGCAGCCTGAAGTCTGCATTTAGAACTTGATCCCCTAGTACGATGATTAAATTCTAGTAAGTGAAATAAAAATGCTTGAGTGGGGGAGAGAACGGAGTCAAACAATCGTTTTATTTAACTATGAAAAGTTTTTGACAGTGCGCCCCCCCCCCCCCCAGCTTCCCGAAGGCTAAGAGGGCTCTCCATCTACTGCAGCCCTTCCCCTGGGACTTTGAAGCAGTAATAGGCTGAAGGGGCAGTGTAAATAGTGACCCTGGCGTCCAGGAGCCCCTTCCCCCTTCTCTTTCCCCAGCCCCAGCACCAGCTCCCCAGACAGGCAAACACAGAACACTGAGCAACTTCAGGTCCAAGCAGGGAAGAATAAAGGTGCTTTGTGAAGGGAAAGGAAAACATTCCTGGGGGAGGTGAGGGGCTGGGGCATGAAAGTGCCCTCAGTCTGGGTGGATGCTGCACACCCAGGAGGGAGGTGGTGGGAGGAGGGCCGGGCCCAGCCAGGAAGCCCTGGGCGTGGGCAGGGCTTGTGGGAATGATTTCATTGGAAAGGCCTGCGGTATTTTTTCCCCTCCTGTGTGTGGTTCTTGGAGAAAGTTGGAGGTGGTGAGGATTTCAGTTGCCTTGGCCGCCTGGAGCAGGAGCTGAGCAGAGGTCGGCAGTGAGCTGGCGGGGAGCTTGCTCTGAGCCTTCCGGCCATGCTCAGACCTGGCTTCTGCCTGGAGCTCTTGCCTACCATCCTCAGGACACCTCTGACTCCACTTGCTCTCCCTGTCCCTAGTCCTCTTGGGGTGCATAGAATTCTTTTCCTGGTTTTTCTTAAACAAAAACTTTAAAGGAGCAGATGCTGTCTGAGGTCCCACTACATTCTCTGCTAAGGGCTAAAATGTGGAAGTGAGTCTTTGGCTTTTTTACTTCTATTGATCCATTTATTTTTAACCAGAGTCTTCTGTGTTTTTTTTTTTTTTAACTTCTGTGTTGTACTGTTTCTTGTGTTTAGTCTTCGAGTGCTTCGACTGACCATGATCCCTTGGGCCCCCTCCCGCCTGGCTGGGGTAAGTATTGTGTTGTTGGCCTTCTGTTTGGCAGTCATACCATTCTTTCCCCATCTCCTGCATGTGCTATCTATCCCTCGGGTTTTCATTGCACTTAAACATGTGCTGAGAACACCTAGTTGGAATGACAGCAGTGGTAAAGCCAGCAGGGTTCGCCTGTGCAGCAGTCACCTGCCACAGCTAATGGAGGGAGCTATGTAACCCCAAGAAAGAGTTCCCCAAGCTACTGTTGTGTCTGAGTCCTGAGTCCTCAGTGACTATTTTGGCACGTCTCATGTCCATGCAGACTTCTTTCTGTCTGTGACACTGATGGAGGTCACCGTCTTAACAGGTCTTCTCTTTGCAGTTGAGACACCAGAAGATGGACACCAGCCTAATTTTGAGTAGTGTCAACCACTGTTGCTCGTGGTCCCATTGTGAACAAGACCACAGGGGCACAAGAGTTGCACACTGGTTGGCGGTCCTGAGAATGTAGCACTGCTGCTCAGTGGTTGGACATCTCTGTCATCAGCAGTCACTTCTCACCCATCCCAGGTCCTTGGTATGACTTGCCAAGACACCCATGCCCTGGGAAAGATTGTAGACTTTATGGCTATTTTAGGAAGCAGTACCATACCAAAAAAATAAAAAGTATCATTAGAGATTCTGCAGCTTTCTGAGCTGGCAGGATTTGGTCCCTGATGTCAGAGGGAGCAGCTTTCACAGGAGCAAGCAGGCTGTTGGGTTTAATTTCTTGGCTGAGGTATCAGAAGGTGATAAGGGCTAGCTGGCTTGGTGGTGCTCACAGATGCTATTACATGGGTGTTGGAGTGCCATTGGGACGCTGACAGTGATATCAAGGGCATCTCCAGGATGTGCTACTTTGGGGCTAGATCTTGATGCAGACAGCTGCTCCCTGGCAGTAATTTAAGAGGCTCTGTCAACTCCCCTAGAGTATCAGTGAGCTCCTAGTACTTTCCAGAGTGCCAAGAGGCTCTCCTATCCTAGCAGGAAATATTGGTTAGTAAAAGCCTATGGATTCTTGATTTAGCTAGGAAACCCCCATGCACACAGATGACTTGGTTGGGTCTCTGACACCTCAAGGACTGGCAGGTCAAGCATAAGAGCAGAACTTGGGGACCCTGAAATGAACGAGGAGAGTGCATCAAGCTATGCAGGAGTCTGTGTGCAGTATGGCAGCTGGACACTGGAGTCTGCAGTCAGTGCAGCTCCATCAACTGCACTTCCTCTGCAGCCAGCTTGCTAAATGACAGTCGCCATCGAGAGAGCTGTGGAAACTTGAAGATAGTCCACAGGGGTGAAATATGTGAGCTTGTGAGGCAGGAGAGAGGAGTCCTGCTTGGGTCAATGCTATTTATGTGTTGTCAGAAAAGCAGACATGCTCTGCAAGTGAGAAAAGAACATTTTAGGCTGGGCATGGCAGCACTTGCCTGTACTTGTAGCACAGTGAGGCTGAGGTAGGAAGAGCAAATGCAAGAGCTGGAAGAAAACCCTGTGATGAGAACATAGTGTCTGGGGTTCTGGGTTAGGATCCTAGGGCTGTAGCAGGGGCTGCTTCCTCCAGAATGATGAGAGGAGTGGAAAGGCAAGGCCCAAAGAGAGATCTCATAATGCTGAGCGTGCTGGTCTTCTGTTTGGCTTGAGGTCTCAGACACTGTTGTACTCCTCCAAGGAGTACCCATGGCTGTCCCTAGCTTCAGGGGAAGGGTCAGGAACATCCTGAATAGCCTTAACATGTGACAAATGTTTCCAAGTCCATCTGCTCCCTAAACCCTGGTGCTGCTATGTTCACAAACAACTCACCCATCCCTGCAAGACAAAACTGTTCTTTGAAAGCTGCCGGTGGGTATGTAGGCTGCAGCCACATGAAGCAAAACGGCCAGTAGCTCAGACCCACTGCACAGAACCCTCTGCTTTGTTACTGGTCTTGGCTTTAGCCCTTGACTCAGCCCCCATGGAGGATGTAGTTTACAACGGTGGCTCCTGAGCTGGGGCAGCCTGTCCCTCAAAACCTCAGGGTGGGGCCTGGGGTGGGACTGTTTCCAAGGCCCACTAGCTAGCATTGAAGGTCTGTAAAGGCTCCAACTACCTCCTGCCCTTTCTTTCCTTTTGTTTTTCTGGTGTTGTGAGGGTTTGGTTGACAAAAGTCTACTTATAAAGTCTCAGGTATGTAGACCACACAGGTAAGGCAGAACCACAGAGCAGACATCAGATGACACGGAAACCATCCTGAGTGGTTCTGAAAGGGAGCAGGGGCTGGTGGTGCTCTCCCCATTCCTTTCCCTTTTCAGTTTGTAGGTCCTTGTGGCTCCTGAAACTAATTATAGTTGTTCTTTAACTTTACTGTGTCAATTTAAAAGAGCGAGAGTTGTTAGTGTTGCTTATTTCCAGGACAGAAACTGCTTTGAGGCCCAGGAACTTCCTGGAAAGGTGGTCTTGTGTGGAGCTCCCGTCTTTTCTACTCACCTAGAGCTGGGGGGGGGTCACCCTCCATTCAACTCTTTGAGGCTGAGAAGCAGCTTTTAAGGTGGCTGTACTGCACACAGAGGGATGTAGTTACATCCCTGGCTCAGTAGGGAATATAGACCTCAGCACCACCTTCCTTCTGACAGGCCAAGCTACCAGAGTTGGGAATGGCTGACCCCTTCCCTGTCCTGCAGCAGGGAAAGGTGCTTTGGTTTTTTCCCCAATGGCAAGTGTGAGTGGCCAAGCTCTCTCCTCCTAACCTTCTGTAGCAGGTTGGTGATGGGCACAGAAATGCTAACCCATCACACAGGCAGCAGAGCAAGGGATAGGCTGTTTGAATCTGATTGCATTCTTTCTCTTTTCCTGTGGCAGAGAAGAGGCAGGACAATGGACGGGTGTATTATGTGAACCACAACACACGCACTACCCAATGGGAGGACCCTCGGACCCAGGGGTAAGGACTCAGACAGAGGGGACTTGAGGGATGGGCCATGAGGGCTCTGTGCAACTCTAGCAGTGGCCAAATGGCCTTTACATTTGCCTAACATTAGGGGACCTTTAGGCCTTATATAGGCTTAATAGTTCGAGAGCCTCAGGACAAAGAATGTGCCATATCTTCCTAGTGAGTGTGGGGGCATGGGAGCACAGCTAGGTACTGAGAACTTGATTGTCAGAACATTGAGGGCATTCTTGCCCTTCAGAAGCAGGACAGAGACATGTGGAGTCTCGGGATTGCTAGAGCACACAGAGGCTGATGCTACCCATCCATTTTAGCATTTTAGCATTATGGGACTGGCATTTATAGCCCCATAGTAAATGGGACTTTTTTGTACATGTCCTGTTTTCTTACAACTTGGTTCTCACTGGGTGCATATCCTTAGAGTATCCCTTCCCCCATGGAAGGCTCTGCAGAGCCTGGAAAAAGCAAAGACAAAGTAGGACTTTGGAGAACCCAGCCTCCAAGCCCAGGTCAGCCAGTAACTCCTCTTCTGTTTTCAGGATGATACAGGAGCCAGCCCTGCCCCCAGGGTGGGAGATGAAATACACCAGCGAGGGTGTGCGGTACTTTGTGGATCACAATACCCGCACCACTACCTTTAAGGATCCTCGCCCAGGGTTCGAGTCAGGGTAAGGACCTTTATAACCATAGCCTTGTCCCCTAGTGCAGCCCTAGTCTGTCCTGTTAAGCTACCAGGAAAGAGGGGTCTATATGTGTATGTGCTGTGCTAACCACTGCCCTCTAGTACCGATGTGGATGTCACCTCTAAGGGATGGGCCCAGGGCATTGTCTCCACGTCTTTGAGTCTCAGTGTCAGTCAGTCCCTTCCTGTGTCTTGCTTTACTCCTCTTTAAATTCATGGAGCAGAGCATCCACTTTCCCTGGGGCTCTCAGAAATGGACTGTTTATTTTCTAAGAAATCAAATAGGTTCCTGTATATCCTTTGCTCTTGCCAGGACAAAGCAAGGCTCACCTGGTGCCTATGACCGAAGTTTTCGGTGGAAGTATCACCAGTTCCGTTTCCTCTGCCATGTGAGTTCTAGCTTTGGGTTCCATGGGAGTGGGGCTGGTGATTGCTGTCAGATTGGTCTCCCAGCCCCACATAGGCACTGGTTGGGGGGTGCCTTAGGTAGGAGCAAGATACTTGCCCCACTCTGAGCTGTTTGTCTTGAAGGAGTAGGCTTCTAATCCTGGAGGGGTCGGGCTTTGCCATCACAGATGGAAGAGCCCTTTGAGTGAGCACCCTGGAAAGCCCTAGTTAAGAATTTCCCTTTCCTTTTCAGTCAAATGCTCTACCCAGCCATGTGAAGATCAGCGTTTCCAGGCAGACACTCTTTGAGGATTCTTTCCAACAGGTTAGAGAATATTCCTGATGCCAGGATCCTGGGCAAGCAGGCTTCCTACCATCACCCAATCCTGTCTCATGGCATAAGTGTTGGTGACCATATTTGTTAGACAGTAAGCCTTAGATAGAGTCCCCTGCCCCCACATCCCTGCCTTCTGTGCTGGGGTCAAGGGCAGGATGGCCGGTGCCCTGTCTCCTCAGATTATGAACATGAAACCTTACGACCTGCGCCGCCGGCTCTACATCATCATGCGTGGTGAGGAGGGCCTGGACTACGGCGGCATCGCCAGGTGAGCCAGGGTGCCCAAAGGGCTGTACTCTAACCATGTCCCCTGGCTTCAGGGCCCATGTTGAGAAAGCTCCCTTCTTGGTGCTGTTCTTTGCCTGAGTTCTCCTGCATCAACAGGAAGGGCCCTGACATGACACTCACAGGAATCTCTTGGGTTGCAGGTGTAGCTCAGTTAAAATAGGATGCTTGTCTCCTGCAGGCCCTGAGTGTGTTCCCCAACATCACATAAATCAGGCACAGTAGCTTACATCTATAACTGTAGTATTTGAAAAACAGAAGCAGAAGGATAGGAGTTCAGGGTTGTCCTTGGCTACATAGTGAATTTGATGCCATCATGGGTCTCGTGAGACCCTGTTCCCAAAAAGAAGAAAATCCCTTGATAAATTTCTCTGGCTAATATCAGTAAGTTACAAATCAGGGTCAGGCCTCAGCCCTTTGGTTATTAGATTATGGGGATGCCAGAGGATTCTTGGGGAGGGGCATGGTGTGTGTTTCTATGCCAGCCTGCATGCCATTTACCTGGCATTGATCAGTGGGCAGAGGCTAGCTTTTAAGGTCTGTGAGTGTCCCTTAAAATCAAGCCCTGGTTTTCCTTGTATTTGATGCAGCCAGAGCAGGTTAAGTCAGATTTCTCAGAGCACATCTGGTATGTCTAAGCATTGCCACCCCTGCTGCATATCATGTGTACCAATTAAAACAGTTGGTATGAACCTATAAGAACCCAGAGCACCGTGTTACCTCGCCCTACAAAAGTTAACAGGCTCTTTGGGAAGCATTGCCTTGGACGACAGGCAGAGGGTCCTAGCAGTGGGAAGGAGCTTCATGGCTGTGTGACCTCTCATCCTGCTGACCCTGTGGTGCGGGGATACCTTCTGGCTTGGTGTTGGGCTCACCCGCCTCTCATCCTATTTGCTGGTGGTGTAGTCTTCTGTGTTGATCCCATCCTGCAGATGAAATGTTCTTTTTCCGTGGTGACCTCTCCAGGCTGTGCTTGGTGGGCATCTGGTGTGGCTCCCGCCCTGTGTGTCTCTCTCTGTGTCCTGCCAGTGGTTTTACCCTATGGTAGGTTACATCATGCTGTTCTACCACAGGGTAGAACCACGGACAGGATACTGGAGCACCCTCTGCATCGAAGGACTCCATCTACACAGCCACAAACAGCCCAGCAGCCAGGGGCTGGCCCCTTGACCTGTGCTCCCTGATTGTTTAGCTCAAGCTCTGAAGGACTCTGAATTCTGGCTTGAGGCTTATATGTAGGGTGCAGATAGATGCTAAGGCATCTATTGGGTGGGTGTTGGTTGAGATGAATGGATCCAAATTTGGGTTAGAGTGTGCTAATGAGCTCTAGGGTGAAGGGAGGGAAACATGCAAGTGAGGTACTCACCCGGTAGCTTGGAGGGATGAGGTTTCTATAGGCCAAATGAATCATAGAACTTTCAAGGTTCAGCTTTTGGGGACATGCTACTGTGTATTATTCACATTGCACTGCACACCAAATGGGGTGGAGCAGGACGCTTACTGTCATAAAGCAGAAATGTTATTGTAATAAACTTATTTATTTGGGGGCATAGGTGTATAGGGGTTCTTATAAGCCATATACTGTGTGTGGAGGTCAGAGGACAACTTACAGATTCAGTTCTCATTGTATGCTAAGTGGGTTCTAGGGATTGAACTCGGGGTGTCAGGCTTGGATACAAGAGCCTTTACCTGCTGAGCCTTCTTGCCAGCCCAGCCTGTAGTGCTTTAAAATACTACCTTTGTATGTGGTACACAGCCCCCACAGTGATGCCTAGTGGCCCTGGGTGTGAAGAGCCACTTTGCCATCCAAAGCTCTAGATATTGTAACATAACTGTACCCAGGGAGCTGACAGGCACACATACAGGTTTTTCTGAGCACCAACTTCAGGTGCTGGCTGTCCTTTTGACCCGAGACCTGGGATGGGCTGGCTCACTGACCATTCTGACCCAGCAGAACAGCAGCTGCTGCGCAGAGCATCCCATTGTTCTGTCCTCTCTTCCCTCACAGAGAGTGGTTTTTCCTCCTGTCCCATGAGGTGCTCAACCCTATGTACTGTTTGTTTGAATATGCTGGGAAGAACAATTACTGCCTGCAGATCAACCCGGCCTCTTCCATCAACCCTGACCACCTCACCTACTTCCGATTTATCGGCAGATTCATCGCCATGGTAACCCCCAGGGATGCCTCCCTTCTTCTCTTCCTCTTTTGAGACTCTGGGAAGGGCAGCCCCTGAGGAGGCTGGCTCTAGTCACAATCTAGTCAGCAGTGACATGAACAGCTGCCCTCATGGACCAGGGCCCTGCCCCCTGACCAGGTCTCATTGTGACTCTTCTCTTCCTCACATAATTTCTAACCTGGAAATTAAAAAGACAAAACAAAACAAAACAAAAACAAGCGAGCTGGCTGTGGAGGAGTGAGAGATTGCACAGTGGCTGCCTGAGGCTATCACAGGGTTTCTCATGTTGTGTAGAACTTACTACACAGAAGCTCAGGGACTTCACCTGAGTCTGTAGAGACTTAGAGGATGGGACTGGACCAAGCAAAGCCCTAACAGTAGGGAGGGAACCTTTGGGGATGTCTGACTGAGACATGGGACTTTCTCAAAGAGAGTTAGGAATCAGCATGGGCTTAGATCAAAGCCACAGTGAACTGGCTGGTGCACGGCCAGGGGAGTTCCAAGCAACTGAGGCCATCTAGAAATATAGGATTAACCTATCAGTTGGGAAGGGGTCGGTCATGCCATGTCCTTTATGATCCACATGAGCAGGGAGCCTGTGAAGCTGTGGTCCTACTGTGCTCTGGTGCCAGCTTTTCTGTGTTGAGGTCCCAGTTCTTCTCACACTTCCTTCTCTGGATTACCAAGGGACCTACAGCTCTGTCACTAAATATGGCCATTCCTATCATCTGGAAGTTCCTGGCTAAGTGCTGGCAATGGCTCCAGAAGTGGGCACATTCTTCCTGAGTCTGACACCTACCTGGCCTAGCAGCCAACGAGGACAGAGCGGTGAAAGTCCTAGACTGTTACTCACCGCAGGCAACCAGCTCGCGCCAGCCTCAGTGTCTACATTATTTTTGGCCTCTTGTGCTACCCGCTCAGAGTGCCAGTGAGCCAGGGCTGCCACCTAGAGCTGTTATGAACAAGTTTTCTCTGGAAATGGGAATAGGCTTTTGGTAGAATCAGGAGTGACCTGGCTAGTGTGCTAGGCAGACAGTGGGCCTACGTTGCCTGTCCCTGTGGTTTTTAGAGTGGGGTCTAGAATTAGAATTTGTCCTCCCTATGTCCAAGTTTTAAAAAAGTTTAAAAAAAAAAAAGAAGAAGAAGAAAAGTAGAAAAGTGCTTGTTTCCCAGGTCTCCCTTTAGCTAGGGTAGCTGGCTCTCAAGGATGAGGGCAGGCACCAGCCAAAACGCACCTGCATCCTCCTCGGCTGCTGCCCCAAGAAAGTCAAGCAAGCCCTTTGCTCTGCCTCTTCCTTGTCCAGGCTCTGTACCATGGAAAGTTCATCGACACAGGCTTCACTCTCCCTTTCTACAAGCGGATGCTCAACAAGAGACCAACTCTGAAGGACCTGGAGTCTATTGACCCCGAGTTTTACAACTCCATTGTCTGGATCAAGTGAGTTCTGGGTTGCCCTGTACTGCTGGAGTAGGGTTCTGATTGGCTAGTTGGTACCCCTGGCCATGGTTTCCTAGGTACCTACATGGACTCTCTAAGGCCTATAGAAATGAGACCTTCTAGGTCCCTTGTAGGACAGTTCTAGAATTGACTGCCTACAGCACTAAATGAGCAGCCAAGGCATTGGTCAGGGTTCCTGCTCACCTGGGAATTCCTAGTGCCTCTTGGGGGCCTCAGTGAGAAGTCAGGCCAGTCCGGACAGATCTTGGTAAGATGGATATTTTCCCCCTGGCCTCCTGTGTCATAGAGAGAACAACCTGGAAGAATGTGGCCTGGAGCTGTTCTTCATCCAGGACATGGAGATCTTGGGCAAGGTGACAACCCATGAGCTGAAGGAAGGTGGTGAGAACATCCGAGTTACCGAGGAGAACAAGGAGGAATATATCATGTGAGCCTCAGCCTAGGGAAAGGGAGCATGCTACAGAGGAATCTACCCTTGTGTGTACAGTGTTTGACCAGGCTCCCTCACGCCCCCCACCCCCATGAGACCCACAGTCCCCACAGACTTCGGGAATATCCTATATCTGTCTGCCTTGGTGGGTCCATAATGACTTGAGCTATGGGATGTGGAGCCTCTGGCCTTGGGTACCAGCTCTGGGTTGGGCTCTTTTGCATTTAAAAGGCTTCCCAGCTACAGGGAACTTTTTAAAGAAATACAAAGCTTATATGGTGCCATCTCTCCTGACCCATCTTTCTTTGTCCAGTGTGTTTTGGTCTTCGGGCTCCTCTAATGCTGATGTACAACCCACACCCCCACTCAGGTTCTTTAGGCTTCTTGGTCTAGTCCATTAAACCTTACCTGGGTGTGTCTGAGGTCCAGCAGTTAAAGGCATGATGTCCTGGACTCCATCTTTGGTTTTAGGCTGCTGACTGACTGGCGATTCACCCGAGGTGTGGAAGAGCAGACCAAAGCCTTCCTGGATGGCTTCAATGAGGTGGCCCCTCTGGAGTGGTTGAGATATTTTGATGAGAAAGAGCTGGAGGTGGGTACCAAAGATTGGGGGCCCTTGACCTCAGTGCTTACAGGGTGCCCCAGCTCCATGGCACATACTTATAGAAACTTGCACACCAAAGTCCCACATTTTAGCAGGCTACATGCATCAGGATGGGTATTGTCACCTGAATCCTCAGCCCTAATTTCCCTATGCTTAGAGAGCAGGGCCTTTACAATTTCTGGCACAATAGCAGGTTGAGAAAGTTTGGGAGTCTGATGGTGAGAGAGGCAGCTCCACGTGGGCACAAGGAGGTGCCATGGGGAGGGCGTGATGCAGGCTTGCTGACCTACCCCTTCCTGCAGCTCATGCTCTGCGGCATGCAGGAGATAGACATGAGCGACTGGCAGAAGAACGCCATCTATCGCCACTACACCAAGAGCAGCAAGCAGATCCAGTGGTTCTGGCAGGTGCGTCCAGGGTCCTATCCCCCCTGCTGGACTTGGGGCAAGAGTCTTGCGGGTATATGGTTATCTGTTATCCACAGGACATGAGACCTATGTAGACACCAAACTCAAGGCCTTCCTTCATCTTTGACACATTCTTCTTCCCCACAACTTGGAGAAGTCTAGAATAAACTCTGGACAGAATAAAGGTTGTTGTGACTATATTGTCACCAACTTGTATGACAGAGTCAGTCTGGGCCCAGTTGCTAGGAGCCAAGGGGGCCTGTGGCCAGGAAGTTCAGGGACAGTTGGCTGTCTGGTCTTAGGTCATATGGGGTGAGAGAGAAGGTGCATGCGTTTAGAAGAATGCAGTGAGCTCCTCACGGTCCTTTTGGTTCCTCTTTGTTTTTGTTTTGTTGTTGTTGTTGTTTGTTGTTTTTCAAGACATTGTTTCTCTGTGTAGCCCTGGCTGTCCTGGAACTCACTCTGTAGACCAGGCTGAACTCAGAAATCTGCCTACCTCTGTCTCCCAAGACTTGGTTCCTTTTTATATGTGGGTTTTACAGCTGTTAACAAGGAAAACGTGAATAGAAAACACAGATACAGATTTCCTGTGTGTGTGTGTGTGTGTGTGTGTGTGTGTGTGTGTAAAACTTTTGAGGAGGTGTGGTTCACATGCCATGCAATTTATTACCTCAGTTGTTTTAAGATGTTCAGTCAGTGACTTTAGCTCCTTCTTTGTATTGTGCAACCAGCAGCATTGGCTACCTCCACTACAGTTTACCTCCCCAAGAAGAAACCCCGTGTCCACCAAGCAGCCACTCCCAGCCTTAGTGTGTCTGTAAAAGCAGAAATGGGGACAGGGAGTGGAAGGATGACACACCCAGGATGTCCCTGAGACCAAAAAGTATCCCATGGACCCTTGTGAAATGTTCTACAAATACCCTTAGAGAAAGCGTCTTTGAAGGACCCTGATTAGTGTCTGTGTGTGCTGGGTTGGCCTGGAAAGGTCCATGCTAGCATCTGAAGTGCTGGCTGAGGATGTCTGACTATCTTGTGAACCTACAGGTTGTCAAGGAGATGGACAATGAGAAGAGGATCCGGCTGCTGCAGTTTGTCACGGGAACCTGCCGCCTGCCTGTTGGGGGATTTGCTGAGCTCATCGGTGTGTTTTCCTTTGCCCTTCTGGGGTCTTGGCTGGGGAGAGACAGCCTAGGGCATGCACAGCTTGGAGAGGGGGAAGAGCCCTGGGGCATGGTTGCTTTGGGAAAGGGCATCTGTGTTGACACAAAGTACACCTTGCCTTGGCTGACAGGGAGCAATGGACCCCAGAAGTTCTGCATTGACAGAGTCGGCAAGGAAACCTGGCTGCCCAGGAGCCATACGTGGTGAGTTTGCAGGAAGCTAGCAGGCCAGAGGCTGTAGGCTGGTGGGGGTAGGATGCTGGAGCCCTCCCTCCCGGGTCTATTCTTCTCTCTCTGTCATAGCTTCAACCGCCTGGATCTGCCTCCCTACAAGAGCTATGAGCAGCTGAAGGAGAAGCTGCTGTATGCCATTGAGGAGACTGAGGGGTTCGGACAGGAGTAGCTGAGGCTGCTCCTCTCATACCCTCCAGCACACGTAGTCCTGAGTCCTTCCTGCCTGAGATGCCACCGGCTGCACAGCCCTCCAGAGGCTCCTTTGGATAGTGGCTGTGCATGAGACCATACTTAGATCATGCCGGTGACTCAAGAGTCTGACCTCAAGAGGCCTTGGGGACCCTTTCTTCTCTCTGATGATGGCAGTCTGGAATAAAGCCCTGTCACCTTTGATTCCATTACCTGTTGCAAAGCCAGAGGGCTACCCTTCTCTGCAAAATTGCCCCCTCTACTAGGACCGAGTGGGTGTGTGTGAGTGTGTGAGGAAAAGTGCCCTGCCCTAGAGGGCTGCCACAGAAGCTGGGCCTCACATGTTCCATGAGGAAATAGGTCTCATGGGGTGGCTGACTAAACCCAGAAAGCCAAGGGTCTTTGCCAGCAGAAGAGGCTTCACTTTTGTAGACCTTTCCTGGAGTCCATGGAACACACCTGAGGGAACAACTCTGCATCAAAATCATCTTTGCTTTACTTCCTGGCAGGCCGAAGCCAAGGGGACTGAGCAACAGGCACACAGTGCCACCAGCTCATCTCCTCCTAGCAAGCAAAGGGTTAAAGAAGCCACCACCTGTGTGTCAGTGGGAAGGAAGCAGCAGAGCCCAGGCTTTGCCCTTTGCCATAAACTTAAAAGCACATCTGTGCATAGGGTTCCTCCTGTTGTAGGTGTGCTCTTCTCACCTTCTGTCAAGGAGCTCGTGCCCCGGGGTATTCGAGGGGCTCAACCCTCTTGGTCCAGTAGTTTCCCAAGCAGCTGCTCCTCTCAGGAACCTGCTTAGCAGTTGCGCCAGCTCAGAGGCCTGGATCTGTGGTCCAGTGCATCCCTGCCATGCTCAGACTCTGACAAGATTCCTTTGCTAGGCTCCAGGCAGTCCCCAGTTAGGACCTTTGCAGCTCACAGTGGCTTAAAATGGAGAACATCCTGCCTGGCTGAGTGTTTGTGCTATGCAAGCATGAGGCTTTATCTGACTGTGGGGAAAGACACTACTGAGAACCAGCAGAAGGGCCTGAGCTGCCTCACTAGCTTGGCTTCATTTGTGGAGCTCCTGACAGCATCCTGTTTAGGTACCCAGGCCCTCTAAGGTGCCAGAGTGGTTAAAGTGGCACACTTCTTATCCAGGCTCCCTGAGACACACTAGCTCTGGGATACCTTAGGCATGCTCTCAAACTAGTCATGGGGCCTTCTGAGGATAGACCCATCCTACCTTTGTCCTTCCCCGGTACAGCCTGTCACCCCAGCACATTGCACATGCTGATCTGAGTGTCTCCATTCACTGTCGCACACCCCTTCCTCTTCCATGCAGTCACTTCAGGACTCCCGACATACATCACAAAAGCTGCTCCGTGGTTGGGTGGGGGACCAGATGCCAGCAAGGTATGGAAGCATCAGGCTCACAGGTGTGTGTATGTGGTGTGTGTGTGTGTGTGTGTGTGTGTGTGTGTAACAGAAAGGCCTGTGCTAGCTAGCACCAAGTTGGTCGACAGATTGTTTTGTAATGCTTGCCCTGCCTCGTTATTGCCAGTTTCTTGTGCAATAAACAATCAGCAGCCATGGGTGGTGTCAGTGTGGCTGTTTACACACATTCTGTTGTGGAAAGAAAGAGACTTCCATTCCCACAGGTCTTCTAGAATCTCCAGACCAAGAGAATCTCCACAATAATGCTCCACCCTTGCTGCCTTTGAGAAGTTTGGGTATCAGTAACCAAGGTAGTCTGACTTCTGGAATGGATGCCAGTCCTTCCTCAGAGGTCACTTGCCTCAGCTTTGGTCACTGTGTCATACTCTCTATACAACAGTTATTCGTTTTGGAGCAGGAGAGCTGAGAATTGGGTAGGGCTGTCATTCATTCAGGAAATGGCTCAGGTTGCATGAGCCCGTGACAAGGGGTTTCCTGATGTTGAATTCCAGGTCACACCTTGCTTATCATTCAGTTATTTTGACAGGCAAGGCTTCAAAGATGGAGCTGAATATGGTAGTGCATACTTACAGTCCTAGCATTTAGAAAGTTGAGGCGGGAGGACTGCTTCAAGTTTGAGGCTAGGCTACATAGAATGCCCCTGCCTCAATAAATAAATACAGAAGACAAATGGGAGTAGAGAGATGGCACAGTAGTTAAGAGGTTATACCTTGCAGAGGACCCCAGTTAAGTTCTCAGCATCTACATGGTGACTCACCATCTATTAGTGAAGTTCCAGGGAATATATCACCCTCTTTTGATCTCTACAGGCACCAGACACATACATGGTTCACATACAGACAGACAGACAAAACATATTTGTATCAAAAGAATGTTTTTAACCTAAACAAGCATGGGCTAGACAACCATCTGATGCCTTGATGTGGTTGGCACCAAAATGACTCACATTCTGTGTTGATTCCAGGAGGCAGAGGCTGGCTGGCTTCCTTGCAGTTTATTGACCAGTTCACCTCTATTAGTTCCAAAGCCTTCTCCCTTTCTCACTCCTCCATTTTATTTTGGGTAATGAGGAGTTGAAAACAAGTCTGTGTGCTTGCTAAGTACACAAAACCTAGCTCTTTGCCCTTCCAAAGGTCTTTTCCCATTTAATGAGGAAATATATTTGGATAAAATTATGAAGAACTTTCACATGGTACACAAAAGTTTCATAGTAAAGTTTTTGTTGTTTTGTTTTCTTGAGATAGGGTCTCACTGTATAGCCCTGGCTGGCTGGGAACTCACTATGTAGACCAGGCTAGTCCCAAACTCAACAGCACTCTGCCTCTGTGGTGCCAGGATTAAAGGCATGCACTACTAGCCTAGCCTTAGAAAGTTTTAGTAAGACCTGCTGCAGCTGGGACTACCTGCTTGACTCCAGCTCAGTGGGCTGTGGTCCTTCCCAGGAGGTTTGTATCCATGTACAGTTTGTAGATATGTGTGGTTTCTTAAATGTGCTTTAAAAAATGGGGTTGCATAGCTATTGAGTGATTTCATTAATGAGGTGTTGGTGGCACTTCTCATGTTGGTCACCATGGATTTCATTCCTTCGTCATTCATACCATGAATGTTCTGTAACATACCTGTTGCAGGAAATGGTAAAGAAGAACGGCAAGTTCCCATGCTACACCCAGCTACCCTCAGCCAGGGCAGTCTCGCCAGCCAGTTCTTATCTCGTGGAGACTCAGAACTCCATAATCTCTCCACTCAGCTTGCTAAGTTCCCACTGGTGGGTCGCTACCACACCAGCCCCATGCTTCAAAACCCCCATGGCTTTTGTGGTGCACATTTGGCAAACCCACACTTTGCTGAAGTACCTTTCTTTCTTGAACCCGCTGTGTGAAGGAAACCACCATACACACTTAGTTTAGAAACAATGGTAACTCAATCGCTTGGCACAACAACTAGAATTCTAATCTTGTAAGCCATAGTAAACCTAAATCCTCTGGTGATGAATCCTGACAGTTCACCATATAAGCCAGGAGACACTAATAGCTACATCTTTTTTTTTTTTTTTTTTGGGGGGGTTTTTTGAGACAGGATTTCTCTGTGTAGCCCTGGCTGTCCTGGAACTCACTCTGTAGACCAGGCTGGCCTTGAACTCAGAAATCTACCTGCCTCTGCCTCCCAAGTGCTGGGATTAAAGGCATGCGCCACCACTGCCCGGCTAATAGCTACATCTTGTCTTCTTGTTATTCTCAGTCCAAAAGGCCCTAACTCTCTCCTGCTTCCTCTCTTCCTCCGTCCAACCCGGAAGTCCCACTTACTCGCCCAGTGATTGTTCCCTTTATTCATTGGAGGATGGTTCACAAGAAGTCACCTGAGTCTGACTCATTCCTCATTCCAGACAGCCCCTCCTGGGGAAGTGGGATGGACAGAATACAGGCCATCCACAACACATCCCCATTCCGTTCCTGAGGTGAGCTGTGGATGGTCTGGGAGCTTGCCAGTGTCTGCACAGCTTCGTCATATGACCTTAGGCAGGTAGTTAGGAGACACTCCTGAAAGCTAGATTGTGCATGGTGGGTTTGGTCTTGAGACAGTTCTTGCCATGGAGCACAGGTGGGACTTAGACTAGTGATCCTCTTGCTCTGTCCCAACTGCTGGGATATCAGTCACTCGCCCCCATTCACCAAGCACACTTTTATTTTAAAAATGTAAAATGTTCAAATTCAAAGACACAAATGGTCAGTGTCCAAAGGTCCCCATCTCTCTTTGCTTCCTTAGCCACTTTGATCCCAGTCAGTTGCTTTCTGTACTGGAGCTACTCAGACATGTCACCACACCAGCAACACCCCATTGTTAGGTCTCAGGCCCTCCTTATGACTTCTAGTGGAGAGATGAAAACCTTTGTTTCTCCGGAACTTGTGAAATGAGTGTTCCACCCTCAAAGGCTGTCCCTCCCAACAACAGCTACTCATCCTACCTAGGGTTCCCCCTCCAAGCCATGTGTGCTCTCAGTACTCTCTAGCCTCCACTCTCTGGTGCTCTCTCTCTCTCTCTCTCTCTCTCTCTCTCTCTCTCTCTCTCTCTCTCTCTTTCTCTCTCTCTCTCCCTCTCTCCTCTCTCTCTCTCCTCTCTCTCTCTCTCTCCTCTCTCTCTCCCCCTCCTTCCCCCTCCCCCTCTCCTCTCCACCGCCCCAGCCCCACCTCCTGCTTTCCTAGCTCTGGCTGTGTCCCATCTGCTTTCATTTCTCTCTGCTCTGGACTGTTCCCGATGCTTTTGGATAGTCTTTAATGGAGAGGTCATGTCAGCAGTTTCTTTACTGTGCCCAAAATACACTAGTGACCACATCAGGCATGGGCTACAGTGTCTGGTTTCTCTTTCCTGTCTTCCAGTTACCCTTATTTATAACGTGTAGCAATGGAGACCCAAAATGCTTCCAATTCCCCCAGTTTCAGCTTTGCTTAGTGCTTTGCACAGGCAGCATCTGACCAAAAAGAATCTGAGATCTAGGCTTTAAAACTGGGCCTTTTTTCCTCTTCTATTTTGTGTGCTTTTATTGTTATTTACATCAGAGAAGTGAAGTGTGAATCCGCTGAGGCATCCTGGAAATCTCATTTTGATTTATTTTGGCTTTGTTTTAACTTTCTGTGCATGGGGGTGGGAGGATGCTCGTGAGTAGTGGCGTGCAAGCCCCTGTATGTGAACTTGCTCTGAGGCCAGAGCAAGTGTCTTCCTTTGCGGCTCCCCACAGTTATTGGTTTGAGACAGGGTCTGTCATGGAGCCAGAAGCTGTTTTAGCAAAGCAGATTGGTTAACAAGTCCCCAGGTCTGCCTGTCTCTGCCTCTCAGTGCTGGGGTTACAATTATGAGCAGCCACTCCTGCTTTTTACATGGGTGCTAGATATTCAAGTTGAGGTCCTCAAACATCCTTACCCACTGAGTCACCTCCCCAGCCCTGTTCATTTTTTGAGACAAGTGTTCATGTAACCCAGGTTAGCCCCAACCTTGCTATGTAGCGGAGACTGCCTTTGAACGGCTGCTTCTCCTACCTTCGCCTCAAAAGTGATGAAATTATGAGCACATGCCAGCAGGTGTAACAGATTTATAACATTTTTGTTACATTTTTAATTAATTGGGGAGGGCACTCCCGTGTTGTATGTAGCACAGGTATGGAGATCAGAGGACAACTTGCAGGAATCAATTTTCTCTTCCCACTAGGTGGGAAATCAAATCAAATCAAAATCAGCATTGGTGGCAAGCGCCTCTACCTCCTGAGCTATTTCACCTGCTCCACTTTCCCTCTTCTACAGGGTCTCAGGTATCCCAGGCTGGCCTTGAACTTGCTATAGAGCCGAGAATGATCTTGATCTTGTGGTTTTTCCTCCCTCCACTTCCAAGAGCTAGGATTGCACAGGCACACAACCAGGCCTGCTTTATGGAGGCTGGGGACTGAACTCTGAGCTTTGTGAGTAACAAACAGACAAACACAATACCAATCGAGCTTCATCCTCAGCTCCCATTTGAATACCTTCTTTGTAGCAATAAGGACATTATGGCAAATGACACACACAAACCCCAGAAAGAAAAACATGGAGGTTCCATTTATATGAAGTGGTCAGAACTGCAGATAAAAAGTAAATAGTGATTGCCAGGAGTGGGGGAGGGAGGATTGCTGCCTACTGGGTATAAATTTCAGGGTTTTTGTTTGTTTGTTTAGTTTGGTTTTTTTTTTTTTCTTGTTACTCAGTTTTTATTTTGAGACTTCAAACATGAGCACATTGTCTCATTACTTTCACTCCCACCCCTCCTGTGATCCTGCCTCAAATCCATTCGTTATTTGTCACGTACACATGCATGGGCACTCAGGGGACCTGGCAGAAGGATTTGGGCTTATGGTTAATCTAGACTATAGTCCAATGCAGTGTGGGCCCCATAGCAGACATCTGTCTCTAAATGCCAACAATAAAAGCAGGTGTGCTTGGGTGCACCTGTAATTCTGTCAGAAGTTAAGAGCATCTTCAGCTACATAGTGATTTAAAGGCTAGCCTGGGTCAACAAGTCAGTGACAGCAAAAGCTGGGAAATGCTTTGTTTTTACATTTCCCAGTAACATCATGCTCATTGTCAGACATTAGAAGCCCCTACTGCCTGCTGCTGCTTACACCTTTCTTTCTTTCTTTCTTTCTTTCTCCCTTTCTCTCTCTCTTTCTCTCTCTCTCTCTCTTTCTTCCTTTCTTTCTTTTGTTTTTCGAGACAGAGTTTCTCTGTGTAGCCCTGGCTGTCCTGGTATTCTGTAGATCAGGCTGGCCTTGAACTCAGAAATCCTCCTGCCTCGGCCTCCCAAGTGCTGGGATTAAAGGCGTGGGCCACCACTGCCCGACAAAGATTTATTTTTTTATTTATTTTATGTGTATGAGTACACTGTAGCTGTACAGATGGCCGTGAGCCATCATGTGTGTGGCTGCTGGGAATTGAACTCAGGACCTCTGTCGGCCCCACTCCCTCCAGCCCCACTCGCTTTGGTGTAATTCACTGTAGCTATCTTCAGTTGCACCAGAAGAGGGCGTCAGATCTCATTACGGGTGGTTGTGAGCCACCATGTGGTTGCTGGGATCTAAACTCAGGACCTTCAGAAGAGCAATCAGTGCTCTTACCCGCTGAGCCATCTCACCAGCCTCTGGGATCTTTTTTTAAAGGCATGAGTCACCACTGCCCCGCTTAAACACTTTTCTTTACATTTGTGATAACACTGACTGACTGACCAGGGAGAGGGGTGTGCCACAGCACACATGTAGAGAGCAGAGGGCAGCCGGAGGGAAACAGTTCAGTTCTCCTCCATATGGGTTCTTAGGGGTAGAACTCAGGTCAACAGGCTTGGCAGAGAATGGCTGGCTTTTATCAACCCGACATGAACTTGAACAGAGCTGGGAAAAGAGTAATGATGGAGAAAATGCCTCTATAAGATTGGGCAAGTCTGTATGGCATCTTCTTGATTAATGACTAATATGGGAGGGTCTAGCCATCATGGGCAGTGCAACCCTTGGGCAGGTGGTCCTGGACAGTATAAGAAAGCTCCTTCGTGGCTTCTATTCTTGACTTCAGGTTCCTGCCTTGAGTTCCTGCCCTGACTTCCCTCAGTGATGGAATGTGACTTGAGAGTTGTAAGCTGAAATAAAGCCTTTCTTTACATGCTTTTGGGCATTGTGTCTTATCACAGTAGAGACCATAGTTAAGGTGGTACCTTTACCTCCTGAGCCACATCCCTGGCCCTCTACTGATGTACCCCCTGTGATAGGCAGCCTTGTTAGGTGGTCCTCAGTGCTCTCCCTTCCTGATGCTTACAGCTCTGTGTAATGACCTTCTCCTTGGGCGTGGACTAGTTTAGCACCTGTTTCTAGCCAACACACCACGATAATGGTAATGGGATGTCCCAGCTGTGATTAAATTGCAGACACCCGTGTCCTGGTTCTCAGCCAATCCTCATTGCCTTCCCAGCATGTGCACTCTGAGAATAAGACTGGTCCACTGGAGTACCCTCATGTCAAACAATGGAGGGTAGATTCCTGTCAACTAGCTAGCAAAAGAGGAAGGATGTCCAGGAGCCCATGAGACCTTGGATCCTGCTAATGGTCACATGAATGTGTAACCAGCTCCTTTGCCCGTTGATCCTTCAGATGCTAACAGCCCAGTGGGCAGCTGGATTGCAACCCATTACCAACTCTGAGCAGAGGCTCCAGGTAAGCCGTGGCCAGAGCCACTGACTCACAACAACTGGGAGATGGGAAAGACATTCTGTTTTGAACAGCTATCATCATAGGGTAACTTGTTATTCAGCTCTAGATGACTTCTATTCAATCAGATCAAATGGGTTTCCATTACCTTTGATTCTATTGCCTTGTACCTGAATGTGGCCATAGTTCTTTGTAAATGTAAGGCTCATGGTGTGCAGAAAACATGTTGGGCATGATAGGGCACACACTTTTTTTTTTTTTTTGGTGTTTTCAAGACAGGGTTTCTCTGTATAGCTCTGGCTGTCCTGGAACTCACTCTGTAGACCAGGCTGGCCTCGAACTCAGAAATCCACCTGCCTCTGCCTCCCAAGTGCTAGGATTAAAGGTGTGTGCCACCACTGCCCGGCAATAGGGCACACTTTTAATTCTAGCATTTGGGAGGCAGACACAGAGGATCTCTGTGAGTTTGAGGCCAGCCAGGGCTATGTAGTGAGACCCCCATCTCAATAAGAGACCAAAGAAGAAAGCAAGCAAGCTAACATCTTGTTAACCTGTTCTCCATGCAGAAAGGGAAGAGAAGGGTGCTGGAACTCGGGGCCACCTCTGTCCCTGCATCCAGTCCTCACCGGCACTCTTTGCCTGGAGCTCTGCCTAGCCTGGGACTGCAGGTGGCCTCAGAGGCCATTAGTATTTATTTGGGCCTCCAGCCAAACCCAGTTGGCAATGGTCAACCCAGTCTCTCAAGAACAATTTTGAGTCCATTTCCTGTGTAATTACGGGGTGTGCAACCCAGAAAACATTATTATCGCAGCCGTATGTTAACCCAGAGAGTGGCCTTTGCAGCCCTCCGGGGCTGCCTATGAACATCTGCTCCCTAGTAGGTCAGGAAGTGTTGCCTTTTTCTGGAAGGAGTTCACTTCACCTCTGAAATTTCAGGCCTTACAATGGTAGTTGTTTACCAACTGCCTGTAATTGCTCCTCACATTCACTAAATCGTGGAGTGGGTGGTAAGTGTCCTATGCATGAAGTGGTGCAAATTGTCACCTTGTCCTGCTATCAAAGTGACATTGTCGGGGGGGGGGGGGAGGTATAGGGACAGGTTCTCTACACTGCCGATTAAAGAACTAAAAGGGAAGAAAGATGTGTTACTTCTTTGGGAGTGGGGGTTGTCCCAGCAAAACCATTATATAATAACCAGGAGAGCTGAGTCCTCTCTTGGGGTTCTCAGTTTCATTAATAAAAAAAGATTTTACCGAAGTCAGGACCCCTATGGAAGAGTTGGGGAAAGGATGGAAGGAACTGAAGTGATGGCAACCCCACAGGAAGACCAACAATGTAAACTAACCGAACCCCTGGGAGCTCCCAGAGACTGAGCCACCAGCCAAAGAGCATACATGGGCTGGTCCAAGGCCCCCGGCACATATGCAACTGAGACTGCCTTGTCTGGCCAAAGTGGGAGAGGATGCACCTAATCCTGTAGAAACTTGATGCCCCAGGGAAGCCCCCATGCACCCTCTCAGAGGCAAAGGGGAGAGAGTAGAGGGTGAAGGATTCTGGGACAGGGGACTGGGAAGGGGAACAGCATCTGGAATGTAAAGAAATAAAATAACTAAATAGTAATAAAAAAGGGAAAGCTTGAGTTTAAGAGGAAAACTCGCCGGACGATGGTGGTATACGCCTTTGATCCCAGCACTTGGGAGGCAGAGACAGGTGGATTTCTGAGTTGGTCTACAGAGTGAGTTCCAGGATAGCCAGTACTACGCAGAGAAACCCTGTCTCGAAAAACCAAAAAAAAAAAAAGGAAAACTTGAGGCCATGCAAGTTGTAAATTTTGAAGCTGCCTAGAAGAGAATGGAGAAGAGAAGGGACCTGAAGCCATGTTTCTTTAGATAAGGCTGAAATGGGGCTTCAGAAAAGCAAGGAGAGTTGGGGAGAAAAGCAAGAAGGTGATGCCAAGGGTGGCAGGTTGGTCTGCAGTGGTAGACTGGGCCTTAAGGAGGGTGTGCTTTTCTAAACAAGAGTTTCAGAATGACAAGATGGCAATTTTGGGTGCATCTCACATAGGCTCATGTTAGTAGGGTTCTTTAGAGTAACAGAACTTACAGAATGAATCTCTCTCTATATATATATATCTATAGAAAAAGAATTTATTATAATGACTTACAGGTTGCCGTCCAGCTGGCTATGGGCAGAAAGTCCAAGAAATCCAGTGGTTGCTCAGTCCACAAGGCAGAATGTCTCAGCAGGTCTTCAGTAGACTCTGGCATCCTGAAGAAGTAGGGCTCTGATGCCAGTGAAGGAGTGGATATGCTAGCAAGGTGAGGGCAAGCAGGCAAAGAGCAAAAGCTTCCCTCTCCCATGTCCTTATATAGGCTTCCAGCAGACAATTGTGGGCCCAGAGAGGTAACTTCTGGGCTCAAGAGCTGTATTAAAGGTATAGCCTCTTTCTCAAAGTTCTGGATTAGAAGTGGAACTTTCTACTTTGGATTAAGCAAAAATCCCTCAGAGGCGTGCCCTCCATTTTTGGATTTTAGTTAATTCCAGAGGCAGTGAAGTTGACAACCATGAATAGCCATCACAGGCCCTATTCTAGTGATGATAGAGGGTTTTGACTCTAAGCAGTTGCAGGGACACAGGATGCTCAACCCCAGGAGTGGTATGGCCTGAGTTATATCTTAACAAGAGTGTCCCAGAATGTGGAGTGCAGAGCCTGGACTGTTACCAGCTGGAGGGAAACAGGAGTTGCTCAGGGACTATGTGGCTGCCAGGGACAGGTCATGGCTCTGGGCCAGGCTCTAACTTTTGGCATACAACAAAATAATGGGCAGACATGAGCTACCCTGTGGATGTGAGACTGACATGTTTGTTTGTCAGTGGGCTGGACATAATGTGTGGAGGAAAGAGAAAAATCAAGAGTGATTTTTCTAGATTTAGGGATTGAGAAATTCAAGATGGCGGCACCATTGACATTGATGTGAAAGCATGCAGGACAAAGCGAAGCTGACTTCTTCCTGTAGACTGTTGGGGTTCAGGAATCTCCACTTAAACCATACAAACTGGTCTCAGTTAAGCAAGAATAGTTTATTGAATGCATACCATAATACTGGACATCCAGGGCTGCAAAAAGAACTGCCAGAGCCTAATTGTGGTACTAGACTGCTCTCAGGCTAGACTTTGTATAGGAAAAACCAGGTTCAAAAGTTCAAAGGGCAAGGAGGGGAGCAGTTGACTTATTAGGCAAAACATTATCAGCAAACCTTTAAGTTGATTGGTCCTGAGTAAGGTAAGGGGGAGGTGGAGGGGTGGTGAGCAGGGGGATTTCAGAACATTGAGATAACAAAGCTTGAGTATTATAATCATAACTTTTTGGCTTATTAGTAGCATTCTTCAGTGTCAGCCACAAAAACCATAGTGAGCTCATATGTAGGTGCAAGAAGGGCTGCCCAGTGGTCAGCTCTGACTCAAGCCATTTTAGACATAACAGTTCATATTGACCTTTGCTTTGATGGGTCTTATGTAAAGCTTTGTGGAATTTAAGATTAGCAAACTTCATACAGAACATTCATAACATAAAGAACAAAACAGGGTGTGTGGTCAGCATGTCCTTGAGCCAAGTCACTTCTCTGTGTCAATGACTGGCAGGCGTTTTACAGCAACAATAAGAAATAGCTGGCAGGCATGGAACAAAATAGCTACAGTTATTCTGGGGATGGAGGTGTCAGACCATAACATAAACAAGAGGTAGAAAATGTCCTGGCCTTAACCATTGAGGGCAAAGAGAACCCAGGAGGATTCAAGGTAGCATGTGGCCACCCTGGTCCTGTAAGTAGAAGATCGTGACTGGTCAATCAGAGTGGGAGGGGGCTAGAGAGATGGCTCAGTGGTTAAGAGCACCGACTGCTCTTCTGAAAGTCCTGAGTTCAAATCCCAGCAACCACATGGTGGTTCACAACCATCCATAGTGAGATCATATGCCCTCTTCTGGTGTGTCTGAAGATAGCTACAATGTACTTACATATAATAACTAAATACATCTTTAAAAACAGAGTGGGAGGTTTCCACTGCACAGAGAATGCCGGTGTGGAACTGGCCACTTCCAATAGCAAGACTTTGAGGGCAGGAGGGAGCTAAAGAAGGTGAAGCTGGGGCTAAAGTCAGAGAGGATAGTTTAAAAGAATGTCTCTAGGGGTGGGAGGTTGCTCAGTTGCTAATATGTTCACACTGTGTAGACCTTAGTTGTATTTCCATGTAGAGGAGCCAGATGTTTGTAATCCCAGAGCTGCCTACATTGTAGGCAGATCCCTGTGGCTCTGGACACTCAGTTTAGCCTAGTTGGTGAGTTCCAAATTAATGAGAGACCTTGTCTCTGGATCAAGAGTGAGTACTGTTTCCTCACAGGACCCAGGAGTGGTGTTCAACTGCTTATAACTCCAGTTCCAGGTAATCCAATGCCTCTGGCCTCAGCTCACAAGTGTATATACACAAACATAGACACATGAATGATAAAATAAATCTTCAAAAACAATACAAAGTGGACAGTGTCTCAGTCTGCTTAAGTTCATGCGCTCACATAAACACACCTATCACACACTCACTGGATAGTGATGGTCCACGCCTTTAATCCCAGCATTCAGGTGGCAAAGGCAGGAGGATTTCTGAGTTCCAGGCCAGCCTGGTTCCAGGACCGCCAGGGCTACACAGACAAACCCTGTCTTGAAAGAACCAAGAAAAAAAGACACACATTAATAAACATTAATAAATGTGTGCACGCGCGCGCGCACACACACATACACACACACACACACACACACACACACACACCCACCTATATTCAAGAGGAGCAGAACATCCATGTACCCTCCCAGACCTTCCAGAACTTAGCTAGCCCCAAATGCAGTGGAGAAACTGAGTCACTCAAGGCTTAGCGACCTGAAGGAAGCAGCGGGCTGGGGAGATTGAGGACTTTAATCAGGATTAAAGTCTTTAAGCTTGAAATGGATAAAAAGATCTATCATGGAGCTGGAGCAGCAGTTAAGAGCACTAGCTGCTCTTGCACAGGACCTAGGTTCAATTGCCAGCACCCCTTCCCCGCTCCCTGTGGTGTTTCATAACCTACTTTAATTCCGGGGGATCTGATGCCCTCTTCTGGTCTCTGAAGTCACCAGGCACACATGTGGTTCACAGACATGCATGTAGGCAAAATACTTATATACGTAAAAAGATAATAAAATCTATAAATAAAATGCAAGCTCAGCCTGTCTTGTGGCTGTAATGCTGACCAACTCTGTCTGCAGCCCTGTAGAGCAGAGGTTGGGGACACTTGTGGATTCTGATGGATATGAGCGTATGAGAGCAGAGCTTTGGTTTTCTGTTTTTTTTTTTTTTTTTTTTTTTTTTTTTTTTTTTTAAAGAGGATTTCTTGCCAGGCAATGGTGGCGAATGCCTTTAATCCCAGCACTTGGGAGGCAAAGGCTGGCAGATTTCTGAGTTCAAGGCCAGCCTGGTCTACAAAGTGAGTTCCAGGACAGCCAGGGCTACACAGAGAAACCCTGTCTCAAAAAACCAAAAAAAATCAAAACAAAGCAAGAAAAAAAAAAACAGAAAGAAAACAACAAAAACAATGAAATGGAGTATGATTTTAAAAGACCATGACTCACACATCTGAATTATCTCACTCTATCATCTGCCTATCTGTCATCTCTGTCTGTCTCTCTGGTTTGTTGAGGCAGAAACTCATATAGCCTTGTATTTACTGTTGTAGCCTTGTATTTACTGTTGTAGCCTTGTATTTACTGTTGTAGCTCAGGCGGCCCTGAGTTCCGGATCCTCCTGCCTCTGTCTCCCAAGTGGCAGCTCTGATGCGTACACGTTACATTACTTCAATTTGTCTTTGTGGAAATACTTTACAATTCTTTGTATCTCCTGGCTCCTGTAGTTAGGTTGGCATCCACCCTGAGATATTTACATCAGAGAACTGGTATAAACAACAAGAAATCAATACCTCTCACCCAGTTTGGAGAAGTGCAGTGATTGTGGAGAGGATCCTCTGGGTTGTGGGGGCAGATTTCCATGCATGGAATGAGAAGTATTACATGTGGGCAGAGTGATCAAGGCCAGCTCACCGTCGTGGGCCAGCCACTCTGCATTTTTTCTGTATGGTTGCAGCTCTAAACAGAAGTGACTAAGAGAGACTTTAGGGGAGGGTCTCAAGTCTATCTTGTACTGGGAACCAAAAGGGAGATCAGTTCAATGGCTCCACCTAGTGTCCAAGAACAGATTGCTGCCAAAGAGGACGGAAGGCTTCCTCTGCGCTCTAGAGACACCCAGCCCTCCACCGACGGACACTGCTGCTTCCTCACGGTTTCTTTCCATGCTTCCGTTTCTCTAGTTTCTTATAGTTTCTCTAATTCTTATCTAGTCCTTCAACAAAGATAGTAATTAAGTTTTTGAAAGACATCGGGTGAAAGTCAACAATATTGTTGTCTGTTACATAGAACACACTTGCAAGTTTTCCCTCTTGTGAGTCATATACATCTCCCAAACCTGTCCCACATTCTTCCAGGAAAAAGTCAGACTAAGGGTTTTTTGTTTTGTTTGTTTGCTTGTTTTGTTTGTTTTTTTATGTTGAGGTTTAACAAACAGCGTTTGATTCACTTTGTTTTATAGGTAGACGGGTGGGAGAAATGCCCTAGCCGGGCTAGGGCAGTTAATGGAATGCTAGATTTTATTTTCATCAGGACCAGTGCCATTTATTTGGAGAGAAATAATTGTGTATGGTTGAATTCTCAGTTGAAGAGACTTCTATGGGCTGGAGTAAAATCCAGTCTCCAATTTCTCCTTGAAAGATTTTCTTTGCATGTAGCACATTGAAAAATCAGGGATACCCTCCATGAAAATGAACACCTTTGTCCTTTAGTCTGAGCTGAATTGAAGGACGTTTATTTAGTTGGTTGGCTCAGCACCCCTTTCCCAGTTCTGACAACTTCCATCTTTCCAATAAGGATAAACTCAAGGATGGTTATTTATCAGTTACTGTCTGTTGGTATGAAAAGAAGACAAGACCAAAAGCAACTTACAGAAGGATGGCTTTAATTGCACTTATGATTCCAGAGGGATAAGAACCCGCCACAGCACAGGGGCATGGTGGCAGGGATAAGAACCCGCCACGGCATTGGGGTATGGAGGCAGGGATAAGAACCCGTCATGGCAGCAGGGCATCGTGGTGGCAAAGGAACTGAGAGAGCACATCTTCAACAGCAAGCACAAAGCAGAGAGTGGGAACTGGAAGTCAGGCAAGGCTATGAGCTCTCTGATACCCCCACACCCCCCAGGGACATACTTCCTCCAGCAAGGACTGCAGCACCTCCCCAAACAATACCAACAACTGAGGACCGAGTGTTCAAATATCTGAGCCTTTGAGGGACATTTCTCATTAAAAAAAAATATCTGCTACTGGCGGGCAGTGTTGGCATATGTCTTTAATCCCAGCACTTGTGAGGCAGAAGGAGGAGGATCTCTGTGAATTTGAGGCCAGCCTGGTCTACAAAGCGAGTCCAGGACAGTCAAGGCTACACAGAGAAACTGTGTCTTGAAAAGGACAACAGAAACAAAAACAAGAACCAAACCCAAACGAGATCTTTTTTTTAATTTTTTTTTATTACTGTGATAAAAAATGCCAACCGAAGCAATTTTAGACATTTATTCTGGGCTTGTGGTTTCAGAGGGCTAGGGTGCATAATTGGCAGGGTCAGCAGGTGGCAGACATGGAAGCTGGAGCCAGAAGCTAAGAGCTCAGGGCTCACATTTTTTTTATTTTTTTTTGAGACATCTTTTTTTGTTTGTTTGTTTCTCTGTGTAGCCCTGGCTGTTCTGGAACTTATTCTGTAGATCAGGCTGGCCTCAAATTCAGAGATCCACCTGCCTCTGCCTCCCAAGTGCTGGGATTAAAGCACCACTGCCCGGCAGAGGGCTCACATCTTGAACCACAAGTTGAGATGACCGACTGGGAACACAATATGGCTCTTGAAACCTCAAAGTCCTCATTGACAGTCTTCCTCCAGCAAGGCCACACCTAAATATCCCCCATCTAGATGCCTCAGACTCAGGCAGACACTTTACTCAACCAGCACTCCATCACAGGGGTGTTTTCAGATATTCTCATACAGAAGCTCTATCTGGGGCGTCAGCACAGGCTGGGAGGTGATACTGAGGGGGAGCTATGTGTCCGTGTGGGAGACAGCCTACCCCAGACCTCACTTCTTTGAGGATCCCTCTTTTCAGTGCTCCCAAAGAACAACTGATTCAGAAATCAGAGACACAAAGCTTTGTTTTATGCCTGGCCCATGGATTGGCAGTCAAACCCATGGTCACTTGTATAGGCAACTTTACCAAAATCGTCTAGGCTCACTCTCTCCTACAGGATAGCAGCAGTTTGGCCTGAGGAAATGGATTCAAGTGTTTTCACCCTCTTTTGGTGTTTTCAAAGCCCTGGCTGTTGTGGAACTTGCTATATAGACCAGGCTGGCCTTGAACTCACTGAGATCTGTCTGTCCCTGACAATATATTTTCTTTATGCTATGGTGGAGATGAATGCAGGGTTTTACCCATGCTAGGCAAGCAAACTACCACTGAGATCTGCCACTAGTCTCTCTTTTTTTTTTTTTTTCTTTTTTTCGAGACAGGGTTTCTCTGTGTAGCCCTGGCTGTCCTGAAACTCACTCTGTAGACCAGGCTGGCCTCGAACTCAGAAATCCGCCTGCCATCTGCCTCTCACCGCCCGGCTAGTCTCTTTTCTTTGTAAGATGAAAACTCTACTAGGGAACAGCCCCTAATGCCCACATGTGGGTCTAACTATTGAACAGAATAAATCAAGACAGCTTTCCCCTTATTCAAGAAATATCCAGTTCATCAGAATGGGATAACTTAATGTTTTCAGCCTGGCACTGTTTAACCAGACACTGGGAGAGCACTGTAAGTCGGCTTTGCATGGGCTCAGCTCAGATGAATGACATGGCTCTTTACTTCTACATGAAGGATCCACTCTTTGGATGACTCTCCACCTTCCTGCCCCAAGTTTCAGGACCATGGCATTCTGGTTTTCAACTGTTTATTTTTGTTCATCCCCTGGCGAAAAAGTTAACTGTCTAGTTTCTTCTCCATCTGCATGTTCCAAACATGGCAACCCCATGTCAAATCTTCCACTCTGATTTGGGGCCTGTCTCCAGTTTTTCACTAGCACCTATCAGAGTATAATGGCTCTTTTTGACATTTTTACACATCTGCACTTTGATGGTATCCACCCGTTACCCCCCTTCCTACTTTCTAGACTCTTGTGGGTGTGACCCAGTGAGTCGAACTTAGGGTTACTTGCAGCAGCATACCAGCAGCTGCCCTACTGAAGACAACCCGGCAGCCACAGCCTGGTGATCCTTCAGGCAGGAGTAGACCCTGGTGAGTCCCTCCCCATCTCAGATGTAAATTACGTATTACACAGTTCTTTTATCCAATTAGGAAGTGGCAAACATCTGGATTCTACACCAGATAAAACTGTGTCATTTGCTTTTTATCTCAAAGTCTCAGTGAACTTCAGTGACCCCAGCACAGGCTTTACCTATAGTCCTTTACATTTTACTGGGGACTCCCATGTGTGCACTGACTGGCCCTTTGGCGGGTCTATGGGTAATTTATCCTTCTGATCACTTTGAGGCTTAATCACGTTCATTTGACCAAGATTTAGTTGACTTTTTGTTATAGCACTTGAAAATTTGTCAACATTTTAACCCAAGGGGTATACTTGAGAATTCTCAAGGATGTCGCAGGTGTTCAGGAAGGAACTGACAGTTATGATAGTGGGGTACTTGGGAGCATAGCCAGGGCTACACAGTGTAACTTTGTCTCAAAAAAACAAAAAACAAAAAAAACCAAAACAAAACCCAACAACAACAACAACAAAAAAAAACAACCAAGAACAAAGCAAAGAGGAACTGATGCTGGGTGACTAGCCTGTCAAATTCCTTAATACACTCACTGGGCAGGCCCCTCTCTCAGCATCCCATCCTAGCTAACACTCTTGTTAACCTGTTGCTCATGTTCTTAGGACTCGCAGCAGCAGCAACTGAATATCATTTCCCTTGCTTCTGAAAATAACACAGACCACTAGAACACAGACATAAAAACCAAGCCATTTAATTGTATCTTTGAAGGTAAACAATACATGGCCTTGGACCCCAAGCCCTAAGAATGCTAGTTACAGGTTCAAAATGTGGTGTGGTCTCAAGAGTTCAGAAGGGTCCAAGCTCAAGTGTTGGGTGGCATAGTATGGGATCCATGAATTCCACTTAGCAATAATGAAAATTACCACCAACAGATCTCATGGATCTTATAAGACAGGGAAAAAAAAAATCCCTTTTAAGGATAAAAGGAAGGTTAGGTTGTTCTCACGAAATCGGACACCTGAGCCACCACACCCCCCAACTCATGCAACTGAAGCTGTAACGTAGGGCTGGGATCAGTCCTTCTGTCCATTCATCTCCACAAAATGCCACAGCAAGGATGATCAGGGCAGAGCGCTTGTCAACAAGCACTGAATGTGACAAAGGACCCTCTTAGTGGCACACGGAGTTAAGTTTATAAGATTTTAATTTACCAATTAAAAAAGCTACACGATTTACTTTTTCTCCTTTTTCTCTTCTTTCTTTGCGTCGCTCTTCTCCTTCTCTTTGTCATCTTTTCTTTCTTTCTTGCTCTCCTCCTTTTCCTGTCCCTCCTTCTTCTCCGCATCCCGGTTGGCAATCTTGTTGTTGATGAGGTTATGTAAGGCGACCACAGAGCGAATCAGCGAGGCCAAGTACACCACCACCATCTGGTCATTGGTCTTCAGGTAGAAGGCCTTGACGAACTCCTGCAGGCTGGCATCCGGCAGCAGGTTGAAGACATCCTGCAGCTGGTATATGATCTGGTGGTTGATGGGTAGCTTGCCACTGGCTACCTTCTCCAGGTAGCTCCTGATATCCAGGAGCTTGGAGTTCAGTCCCTTCAAACCATGGACCTGGTTTGTGATCCGCTGGGAGAGCGTCCCCACTGTAGTGTCCTTGATGTCTCTGCAACAACCCATAAGAAAGGCAGAAAGGTATCAGCCTGCATTGCCCACTGTCTGGGACAATAGTTCAGATCTATAACAACTTCCTGGTAACTTTTGTTTTTAATTTTGTACATATGTGTGTGAGTGTGATACTCTCAGAGGCCTGAAGACAACATCAGATTCCCTTGGAGTGGACACCTGATAGGGCTGCAGGGAACTGAACTCAGGCTCTCATTAGCAACAGCACCCACCCAGCCAGCCAGCCTTCCCTCACAGGTGACCTTGGCTTCTCTGGGTTATAAAGGATGACATTCCCCACCTGCTTTGCTATCATGTCAAGCAACTTAAACCAGCCACCATCATCTTCAAAACAAGGAATTATTAGTGGCAGGTGAAAATGAAGTCTTTCAAGTATGGCTGATACATAACTCCTATCCAGGATGAAGGTTCTCTGCAGAAGCACTGTTAACTGGAGAGCACAGGCCTGTGTTCACACACTTGCAGCCCACAGTCAGTCAGCACTATGAATTCTGGACAAGGACTGCTGCTCAGAGTCACATATCCTCAGTCAAGATACTTCAGAGGTGAGCATGCTCAACCACACTGGCTTACCAGACACCTAAGGGCTGGAAGTAGAAGCTCCTACCTTTAATACTAGTCCCTTGCAGGACGAGGGAAGAGGACTGTGAAACTGACTAGCATGGGCTACAGTGAGACCCTGTTTTAAAAACCAAAAAGAAAGAAACCAAAGGCCCAGAGTGAGAGAAGCATAGCACCTTGCTTCTCATGACACCTGACCCTGAGGTCACATGCTGCAGCTGACTCTGGCACTGTCCAACTGCCCCCACATCTGCCCCAAAAGAGCTGGCCTCAAATTCAGAGATCACCAGCTTCCACCTCCCAAGTACTAGGATTATAAGTGTGGCCCACCAGGCCCGGCCTGACTTACTTCTTACTTTGTCTTGTGCACACATGTCTGCTTTTCCATATGTACACTGCATGTGTCCCTAGCTCATGGAGGTTAGAAGAGGGCATGAGATCCCTTGGAACTGGAGTCACAGGTGGCTGTGAGCTGCAACTGAACCTGGGTCCTTACTGCTCCTAACCACTGAGCTCCAGCAGACTCACCTTAGTAAATGCTCCACTCCAACCTCCTCGGCTTCCTCTGCTCCAATTTCACTAGTTACGTGCTCAAAAGTTTTTGATGTTGGCGTCCCATCCTGCAAGAAGAGGCTTAACTGTTGTTACTTATTTTCAACAAGCTGACTGGCACGTTTCTCTTCTCATACCTGAATCTTTTGCAGCCAGTCAGACCATTTCATGGCTATATGACAAGACTTCTACAGCAATGGTGGGGTCAGGTTCACTTTGAAAAATAAGCCCTTAAGGATAAGACAGGTCTGCAGACACTGCTGCTAGCCTGTTTGCACGGCACTGCCACTATGCTGTTCTCTGAAGAAAGTTTTCTTGTCAAGGAAAATTGGGGTGTTCCCTCAAGCCCATGGAGGGGGCAGGGCAATGCTGGGAGGACTCAGGTTAAGAGTTTAGTTATTTCTAGAATGGAAAATACAGAATACCCACACTTGAGGCACATTCATGCCAACACATTTAAATTAACCATGTACTGTTCCCTGGATCACATGACCCAAGAGCCCCAATGTGATAAAGAGAGTAACCAGTGGTTTGAATAAAAGCAGCCACTGAAGGCTGGTTCACTCAATCTCTGGTGACTCAATGATGGAATGCGAGAGGATACTTTTTAGGCCTGTTGCCAGCACAGGCAGTGCCCTTCTATGAGGGCTCTACAGACTGCAGGGCTCCACCAATTTGTGCTAAGTGAGCCACAGGGCCTTGGGCAAGCCTCTCAAGTCATATTACACACTGGACCTGCTGGAAGTGAGGCTGGATCTCATCATTATTCAGGATGGCATGAGGATTCCCTCAAGGTCACTCTAGTCTTTGGACACTAGGATGGCCTGAGCCTTCCAGGGTTCTAGAACTTCATGATAACTGGGTCAGGACCAGGGATAAAAGCTTTACTGCAACCAAAAAACATCTGGATCTAAGTTCCTTAGGGGTTGCAAAAGAACAGGGCATGGCTTAGTATAAGGCTGGGAGGGCACCACCCTAGAACACCTCTTTCCAAATTCTAAAACTATATAGTAAGAGATATTACACTCTTAATCCCTTTTGACTCTGAAGACAGGGCTCCTTGGACACCCTGATACTCTGTGCCCATCCTCCCAACCCTGTCACATCAGGTTCTAAGAGCTCCTAAGCAGCTTTCCTGAGGATAGAGAAAGAAAGGCTACTGTTCAGAGCTCCACTCAACACAACCACAGCCACAAAGATCACAGGCTTTGCCACCAGGCACTTAATAGCTCTGTCTTGCTATGTTTAAACACCCAGGGCCTGTCTGAAGGGACTGACTCTCAGGAGGAGACTGCACACTGCACCAGGCCTGGCCTTTCCTTTGTTGTAAAGGTCTCTGTGTAACCACCATTGCTTGGTCTCAATGATGACTCTGGGTTTCACCTCACTACTCAAGGCTTCAGTTTCTTTAGTGAGAAAGGCTCTCAGGTTTCTTGGTCCTTTTCTATTTCTAAAATTAGATGTTTAAAAAACTCAAGGCTAGTCTGCTAGTAGGACTCAATCTTCTCTTTGTTATACATAAAGATTTGTTGAGTTGAACATGGAAAACAAAACAAAACAAAACCCAAAAGCCCCCAAACTCACCCGAGAACTTGCTAACCCACTTTCCAGCCCAAAGCAGGCCACTTACGTCATGTACTTCCTCCACTGAGATGTAGGCTTCAGTGGGAAGTCCCAGGTCCTTTGGCTTCACGTCGATAATGACCAATACCTGAAAGAAAAACACAGCTTAGCAAGCGCCTTCCCTTTTGACACAAGGTATAACCTCAAGCCTTCTTCTGACTACTCAGACCATTTTTTTCACTCAATTAGAAAAAATAAGTTTATATCTCACGTGATCCAGTCATTTCACCTCTGCCCAAATTTCAACCTCTGCTTCACTCCTTCCCAGATCCTTTTTCTTTTCTTTCTTTTTTTTGCTTTGTTTTGTTTTTTCAAGACAGGGTTTCTCTGTGTATCCCTGGCTGTTCTGGAACTCACTCTGTAGACCAGGCTGGCCTAGAACTCAGAAATCCGCCTGCCTCTGCCTCCCAAGTGCTGGGATCAAAGGCGTGTGCCACCACTGCCCGGCCCCAGATCCCTTTTCAAATTTACACTTTTTAAAGCTTTAAAAAAAAAAAAATTTACACTTAAACATTGCATTTTGCTTAGGGGGGGAGTAGGAAAGGAGAGAGAGAGAGAGAGAGAGAGAGTGAGAGAGAGAGAGAGAGAGAGAGAGAGAGAGAGAAGGAGAGAGAACACAGAGTTGTGGGAGTCAGTTCTCTCCAGTGTGGGTCCAGGCAGAAAGAACTTGTTAGGTTTGGTGACAGGGCCTTTCCTCACTTACACAGCCACCTTGCTGGCCCAGTAGCCATTCTTCACTTCAGTTTTCTCATTTATACAGACAACATCCAGTTTCTGAGAGGAGTTACTCAGTTATATACATGGGACAAACAGGTGCTGTTAAATACACTAGGTCACGACAAATTAACACAGAGCTACACATTACTGACAAAGGCTTTGAGAAAGCAACAGAACGCTTTGCCACCCAGGTCTTCTGAGGAGGCTCTTACTTGAGAGGGGCAGAGAGCACCACAGTGCTCTGACAATAGTGTACTTACTGAGTTGGGGCAGTATCTCTTCATGAGTTCATTGATGGCGATATCATTCTTGTGCAGTTTGGGGCCTGTGTGGTACCACCCAACTATTCTTTCTCTGGCTGAGAAGCAAAACCTTAGTAAGTTTTTAATTAGTTCATCAAGATTTGTGCAACTGACTCACAAACAATAAGAACACCAGCACTTATTTAGGCTTTCTACCTTTTTGAGAATTCCAGACAAAAATAAATCTTGACACATTTGAGAAATCTAAAACTCCAAAACAGAATTCTAAGAGAGTAAGCCCTGTGCAGCCCAGAGATGTCTGTCTCCCAGACTGGCTTAGGGACCAGTCACACGTGAAGTGACAGATCAGTTTCAGACAAAAATAAATAAATGCAAGTTCCCACCCCAGAGAGAGCAGCTGTGTGGTGTGGGTGTGCAGTGGACCCAAGACTTGCTAGCTGCGCTCCAATAACATCAACGCACTTTGCTAGCTAGCACTAAGGCTCTAGGGCAGGCAGCTGCCAGGGCCAGCCCAGCCTCCAGCCTGGGTGGTCTACACAGCCTCAGACTACAACTGTGGTTTATTTATTCTACCTCACTTCTCTATTATTACTAGTCTATTTTCACTTGGTCCAGCTAAGTGAACAATCCTTGACAATATACAAACACAATATACAAAGGTTTAAACACACATGTACATACACAATTAGAAACAGACTTACCATTGACCTTCTTAAACATCCCATACATGTTTTCCAAATAATCATGGTCTAAAAACCAGACAGAATCATCTTTGTCATCTTCATCAAAAGGTACTAAAGAGAGAAAGGAAAAGAGAGAATAAGAGACTTTGCCTAGGGCTAGAAGTTCCGCCCCAGTGGGGCCTCAGTGGTGTCTGCTCACTATGTGAACTGTCCAGTGCAGTACTGCTTCGCCTTCATTCAAAACCCCCACATTTCCAGCTTCTCCTAAAGTGCTAACGACTTAGGTACTCCAAGGAAGAGCCTTAAAAAGCGCCCACACTCTCTGACTTGCTGAAGGCCCAATTCCTGCATGGTCCTTCAAGATCACAGGTCCTGCCAGCAATATACACGGAGCATAAATGTAACGTTCTGGTCAAGACTCATCACAGAGTGTAAGGTAAACAGTCCCCATCTCTCCTTACTCCACTAAAGCCAGGGTTCAAATGTTTACTGTTGGAGCTGCCAAGCTACCTCATGGCTTGTTCTGAAAGGCAGCCACGCCACCACGACATGGTCTGTAGCAGCCCTTGCTCTCCAACAGCAGGGACTGCAAGTTAAAAATATTCACTCTCTGCACTAGTGTGGAACCTATTAATCTCCCTTTCCTACATCTCAGCAATTCTGGAATAGGATCTTCACGCTGTAGTAAAAAATGTTCACTTTTTTGTAAGTAAACAGACATTCTAACCATGCTCAGCAAAACCAAAAGCTTATCCTTTACCTGCAAAACTGTTGGACACATCAAGTACTTTCTTTTGCCACGATCCCAAAAGCACACCAACTACCCGCTTCTGGTTTCCAACCTTGCCAATTCTGAATGAGAAAACAGATGGTCAGTCACAAACATTCAGTCACAAAAGCTGATACTTGCTACTCAGTCGCAAGTATCAACCACAAAGATACAATTTAGTTTATGTGGGAACTATGGTCCATAAAAAAATGTAATAGGCTAGTTCCCGGTAATAAAGATAAGGAAACATATCCCAACATACACTGGAAGCATTCTTTCTAAAAATTTCAGATACTCGCTTGGAGAAAACGCCATGCCTATTTTCCTCTTTCTCGGTTTTTCTTTGTCCTTTACACTCTCTCCCTTCTTTCTTCCTTTTTTTGAGACAGGGTTTCTCTGTGTAGCCCTGGCTATCCTGGAACTCACTCTGTAGACCAGGCTGGCCTAGAACTCCGAAATCCGTCTGTCTCTGCCTCCCAAGTGCTGGGATTAAAGGCATGTACCATCACTGCCCAGCTCTCTCCCTCCTTTCTACACTGAAATCTCAACAGGGATGAAGACCCAGAGAAGCACCAGTTTTATGGTACAGCCAATTCATCTCTACAACATCTGTACAATGCCAACCTGCTCCAGATGTACTGCATCTTCTGGACAGGATAGGGGCACAAGGAAAGGATCAGTCCACACTGGGGAAAGGCTGGAGGGATGAGTAGGCTTTTGCTCTACAACTTCCATCTCAAACCTCCTGTGTGATTTTTCTGCTAAGTAGCTGCAAGCATATTGCTCTGCAAAGAATTATTTTCTTTAGCTACTAGCAAATTGCGTATTTGGAAACATGTAATTATCTGCTTAGGAAACACACAAGCCACAATAAAATGAACAGAACACCTCTTTAACAGTCCCAAGATTTATGTAAGTTTAACTTTAGTGTTTTGCTTAACATGGAGCCTGTACCCTAAATCTAAGGTACAGGCAGAATGAAATAAGGGGTTCTGTATATTAGTGGTGGCTGTGTATTTCCCCCCTTTCTTTAATCCACTGAAAATACTTCAAACAATGACTTTCCACAGAAACTTCATCCATGGGACTTTAAAGCCCTTCCATGTGTTCCTTGATACAACCACCAACAGTGTCTGCCCCCACTTGATTCTTACCAATTGTTAAAATAAAACTGAAACATTGCTCACCCCATTAGGGCTCCTAGTATTCCACGGGAGTAAAACTGTATCTATTGTAGAAAAACCCACTGAGCCTGTTAAGACTCAGGCATCCCGAGTAATACAACTGAACTCAGCATCAAAAGCCTCCGTCTTGAGATTGTTTTTGGCTCTGGCTGAGTTTGCTGCACAAAGTCTGGTTCGGACTAGGCACTAGCGCGACTTTACTGCAAGCACAGGCTCCCTAATGGATCTTCATATTTGTTAACTCAACTAATTAACTTGTAAAACTTCCGAACACGTGCAACAGGTCTGGCAGGATGAACGGCTGGAGAAGGCAAGGGTGGTAGTGAGCTAACCAAGTGAACTGTAGGCTGGCCCCAATCTGCACCTGCCTCACTTTTAGGGGAAAAAGCTAGCACCTTCCTTATTCACATTTTAAAGGTACCATCCAACCAGAATCCCAATTAGAAACTTGGTTACAATCCCTGCCTCATCCAGAAAATCGTTCATCGGGGACTCCGAGACCAGAATTTCAGTGACAGCTTTTACAGGCACGGGCACAGAGACTGAAGCGCTGTCTCAAACGGCGCCCAGTCGTTCTGGTAAAAGGCGCGGCCTCGGCGGGTAGCATCGTCCCGATTCCGGGCACCCGATAGGCGGGCCAGGCTCAGGAGCGGCGGCCTCGGCGGGGGTACGAGGCTGTCAATGGGTTCCGAGCATCGCCGCGTGGAGCCGCTGGGGTCACTTGCCCCCTACCCGTGTCCCCGGCCGCCGCGTTTGTGCCCGGCGCGCCCGTGACTCAGCAGCCCTGCGCCGTGTGGCCGCCACGCGCCACCCGCTCACCGGTTGAAATGATCCACCACACTGAGCAGCACCAGGGGGTGGACCACCACCTTCTGCACCGCCAGCTCCGGCATCGCGACACAGCCCGACCGCCGGCCCGGCTCCCTGCAACCCGCAAACACCGGCAACCGCAGCGATACAGGCCGCTCCTCCAGGCCCCAGCGCCTCCCCTTCCGGTTTGACCGCCGCCGCACCGTTGACTTCCGCTCCCAGAGCGCTTCGCGCGCGTGCCCGCACTGTCGCCAGGGGCGCCATCTTGAGAAAGGGAAAGGGCCTCCTTGCCTTCGGTGGGACACAGGCTATTGATGAAGCTTGACTTGGCACTGGGCCTTCCCCTAGTTTTTTGCCTCAGTTGTTTCCTAGCTCACCATTTCTCTTCCTTGGAAAGTTGTAGAAAAAAAGCAGATAAACATAAAAAGTAATAGCTTATACTTCTACTAATCAAATAGTTAACAACATACTTAACTTTCACTTCAAGTCAGACTGTTTCAAAATTTCGCAGAGGCGTTTCATTTACTTATTTATTTAGGTTTTTTTCCCCCTTATTTTTTTTATTTTTGAGATAAAATTCTTTATGTAATAGCCCCGGCTGTCCTGGAACTCACTTTGTAGACTAGGCTGGCCTCGACCAGCCTCTGCCCCATGAGTGCTGGGATTAAAGGCATGTGCCACCACACCTGACTTTTATTTATTTTTTAATGTTTTACTTCATTATTTTTTAAATCGGGCCTTCTATAACATTGACGAGCATGGAAATTGTTGTGTAGCCCAGGACGATTCCCTGCTCTCTACCTCCTAAGTACAAGGGTAACAGCATATGTGACCACACCTGGTTTGGAGGAGCTCTCAGTCTCTAACACTAAGAGCACACTTTGGGTGTATGATTGGACACTTTATCTATAGTTTTTATTTCTGGGAATTTTCCTTAATGCTCACTGTTATATAATGAATGCAACAACATTCAGGTTTTGTTAATCCCAAAGATTTGAGAAGAAAGATCACCAACCCAAAACACCATGGCTAAATTAATTAAAGCAAGCATTTTTATTTATTTATTTAATTTAATTTAATTTTATTTTATTTTTACAGGGGTCCCCAATTTCAGTCCAATGCTTGGGTGTAAGTATCTGCGTCTGTCTCAGTGAGCTGCTGGTAGGGCCTGTCAGAGGACAGCCATGCCAGGCTCCCATCTGTAAGCACATCATAGCATTAAAACAAGCATTTTTTATTCGTGTACACGGGCTGTCTCTTCCTAAAACGGTAGGGGGAGGGCTCAAGAAATCAGCATTGGACACGAGAAAGACAAGGTTTTATAGCTCGGGGGTAAGGGATTTTCAAATAGGGGATTTGGTGCTCAAAATAGGCAGGGTTACAGGAGCAGAACATAAGCATAAGACATCAGTCGCAAAGACCCCCTGAAATGAAGACATAATTACAAGGTGGTCTTAACAAGGCGGTCATAACAACTACTTAACAAGGAAGTGAGAACCAAGGTCTTTTGAAACAATTTAGGGTTGCAAGATGGTTGGAAACAAAGGCACAGTTTTCTGGAACAGGCAGTACAGCCATTTGTAGTTACGGTTACAAGTGGGGCATAGTCTAGTTGTAAACAGAAATGAGCCTAGTTTGTCTTTATTATGTAAGATAGCTTTTAAGCCTAACACAGAGGCAGGCCAGTTTATCAGTTTATCAGTCTTTTATTTTATTTTATTTTATTTTTTGGTTTTTCGAGACAAGGTTTCTCTGTATAGCCCTGGCTGTCCTGGAACTCACTCTGGAGACCAGGCTGGCCTCGAACTCAGAAATCTGCCTGTCTCTGCCTCCTAAGTGCTGGGATTAAAGGCGTGCGCCACCACCACCCGGCTCTCCCTGTCTTTATGTTACTAATTATATAACCAGAGCTAGAAGAAAGTCATCCATACCAGTTTTATACATTTAAACTTAAGGGTTCAAGAGAAGAAAGTATATTTTGGTATTAACTAGGACTGAGGAAAGGGAAGGCTACAATAGAAAATAATGGGGCTGGTGAGATGGCTCAGCGGTTAAGAACACTGTCTGTTCTTCCGAAGGTCCTGAGTTCAAATCCCAGCAACCACATGGTGGCTCACAACCACCTGTAATGA
>NW_022196905.1:245696184-245699863 GCF_008632895.1 Mastomys coucha
ATTAAAAAAAAGAAATATAGTTCAAAAAAAAAAAAAGAAAAAAGAAAAAAGAAAATAATGGAGACAGACCTCAGCTTGGTTATAGGCAGCAAAGTACATTAAAATTCACTCAGGTTTTGGTGGCACATACCTTTTATTCCTAGCACTCAGAAGGCAGAAGCAGGCAGGTCTTTGAGTTTGAGGCTAACCTGATCTACAGAGGGAGTTCCAGGACAATGTCCAAGCTACATAGAGAAACCCTGTCTCGAAACCTCTCCCCTGCCCCCTCCCGAAGAACAATGATGCTGTGTTTCATGCTGTGTTTCATCTTGATTATTGCATGTGTGTGATGTGTGTATGTGGACATGCAGACGGAGATCAGGAGACAACTTTGAGGTGTCCGTGTTTTGCTTCCTTCAACATGGATTTGAAGGATTAGACTCAGCTATTTAGATTTTTATCCACAGATCCATCTCCTTCGCCTCTAACATACAGTCTTCAGTTTTAAAGGGAAACAGTTCAGGTCTGTGTTAAGGGATACAGGCAAGCTGCTCTCATCATTACACGTGTGTGTGTGTGTGTGTGTGTGTGTGTGTGTGTGTCGGTGTAAGTAGATCAAACCTCCCATTTCAGGAGTTGGTTCTCTTCTTCCACCATGTGGTTCCTGGATATCAGAATCAGGTCATCAAGCTTGGTGGCAGGCACCTTTGCCCACTGACCCATCTTGCTGGCCTCCCTTTTAATATTTGTATTTGACACAAATCAGATGACTTCTACTTCCTAAGATAACAGAACTGTTAGATTAAAAAAAAAAAAAAGTGGGGCTGGCGAGATGGCTCAATCAGGAAAGTTTCTGCCATGTAAACATGAAGACCTGAGACTGGATTCCCTGCAGACCTATGAACAGCCAGCTGTGTCTGCAACCTCAGAATGGAGGGCTGGACATAGGCAGATCCCTGGAGTTTGCTGACCAGCCAGCCTAGCCAATCAGTAAACCTTTGGCTCAGTGATAAAGTCTATCTTGAAAATAAGATGGAGAAAGATACTTGGCATAGACCTCTGGCCCCCATACATTCACACACATGCATGTATACCTGTATGCTTATGTACACAAACACATGCACACAAACAAACATGCACTTATATATACACTACAAATGCATTCACACAGAAATTTATTTTTTACAAAAAACAAAACAAAACAAAACAAAACAAAAACCCTAAAGAAAATGTTTCACTATGTAGCCCTGGTTGTCCTGGAGCTTGCTATATAAACCAGGATGACCTCAAACTCCACAGAGGTCCACTCACCTCTGCCTCCTGAGCACTGAAATTAAAGATGTGGACCACCATGCTCAGCATGAAAATTTATGTTGTCAGCCTTCATTATACAATTGTGTTACAGCATGCTTGCTGGTGTGTAGTCACTGATTTGGAGTAGACTTCTCCATTTCATGTCTCCTACATGATGGTATTCAGCACAGGAGAGATGTGTTTAGTATAGACAGAGTTTGGGTAGATTCCCCCTCTAATTTTGTCTGAAGAGATTTGGTGACTATCAAGTGATCAAAGGCTGATTTAATTTTCCTTATGTGTCAAATAAAGCCTAAGATCGGAGTCCAAAGGAAACATCTTTTTGATGAATACATAGAATGAATATAAAGAAGACCACTTGAAATAATAAGGAAGGGTTTTTTTTTTCATGCTGCCCCCTGATTTTTAAAATATGGAAATGACTTTTGAGATAATCCTTAACAATGGAGCCACTCCCAGCGGTTAAATTCCCTCTCAGTAATGCAGAAGAGGCAGCAGCTATAGGAAACCCACTGTCTTTTGTTCAGCAGCTTCTGGACTTAACTTTTGGGGAACCTGATGAGATTTTAAGGATAATCTGGTTTTCTCTCCTTTGATCATTTCTGTCTTTAGTTTAGGGAATTAGTCTCTTGGACCTAGGATCTTGAAAGAGTTCTCAAAGGAATAATGGTTTTATAAATATTCTAGCAATACCTTGAGTTTTGGGCCCTTGAGTTTTCATCTTATTGAATTTAGAAGGAAATTTAGAAGAAAGAGGAGGAGAGGGAGGAGGAGGAGGAGGAGGAGGAGGAGGAGGAGGAGGAGCAGGAGCAGGAGCAGGAAGAGGATGAAGATGATGAAGGGGGAAGAGAATGAAGAGGAGGGAGAGGAAGAGGAAGAAGAGGAAGAGCAGGAGGAGGAGGAGGAGGAAGAGAAGGGAGAGGAGGAGAAGGAGAAAAAGGCAAGTGCAGTAACAACAAGAGATTTACCTCTAGCCCAAGTCTGTGCCCATTGCTGGGTTTCAGAGATGTCCATCCTTGTGAACACCTGGTAATTTAGGCTCTTCAGAACTACATTTGCACAGGACCCAGGATGGACCCACCCTAAAGAGGTAAATTGGTTTGACCCAGTTATACAACCTCAGATTTTGGGGAGAAAAATGGCAATTGTTGAGACAGTGGGGATTTTGCATGCAGATGTGGCTCCTTAGTTCAGTCCCTCACAACCTTAGGTCTGAAACCAGAGTGTTAGGTTGCTAAGCTGTGAGAGGAAACTAGAAGAACTCTTTCAGGAACACGTGGAGAGATAACCAGACCCAGGTATGAGTGCTGCTCACAATATTTCTCTAACTGAACATAGCCTAGAAATGAAAACAAACATCTCCTCACTTATGAAGTTTGCCTGCTTGAGGTGTCAGCACTGCAGCCTTGGTTACAGCAGGAGACTGGTATCTGTAGGAATGGCTGGTGTCTGGTAATACCAGTAGGCCTGTGGGATGTGGAGACATGCAATAGCTGAGGGGCCTGAGCAGGTAAAAATAACACCAAAGAACACCACACATAACTTCCCGAGCTCGTGCATGTGCAACTCCTTTGTTTTTTTCCAGAGGTATCTGAGGCTGGAGAAGCATGGCAAAATAATGGGCTATTATTTAGCCATTGCCGTGACAAGATACTTGACAAAGGCAATTTTAAAAAGGAAGTTATGAGGGTGGGAGAGATGGCTCAGTAGTTAAGAGCACTAGCTGCTTTTCCAGAGGTCCTGAGTTCAATTCTCAGCACCCACATGGTGGCTCACAACCATTATGTCTGAGGGATTCTAGTGCTTTCTTTTGGCCTCATTGGGCTCCAGACAGGGACATACAGGCAAACAAACACCCACACAGGTTAAAGAAATACATAAAAAAAAAAAAAAAAAAAAAAAAAAAAAAAAAAAAAAAAAAAAAAAAAAAAAAAAAAAAAAAAAAAAAAAAAAAAGAGAAAGGTGAGACAGTTTTAATTCTCAGCTTGACACAATCTAGACGAAAGGGATTAATTTGGTTCAAAGTTCATCCTGGGAGCTAAGGCGTGGCAGGAGGGGCTTGAGGCAGCTGTTTGTGAGTCCTCATGAAGTCAAGAAGCAGAGAGAGGAGAGAGGAGAGGGAGAGGGACAGGGAGAAGGAGAGGGAGAGGGGGGAGAGGGAGGAAATCATGCTGCCCACGGTTAGGGTGACTCTTCTCAGTTCAGTTAACTTTACCTGGATAATCTCTCACATACATGCCCAGAGATTTGTCTCCTAGTTGACTCTAGATCTTGTCACATTGACAAAAATAACCGTGACACAGGAAGAAGGCATAACTGGCGAATGAAACACCAGTTATAAACAGTGCCTTGAAGTATCTGTTAGCTGTTTTTTTTTTTTTTTTTA
>NW_022196905.1:245699964-245708868 GCF_008632895.1 Mastomys coucha
TAGCCTTGAACTCAGAAATCTGCCTGCCTCTGCCTCCCAAGTGCTGGGATTAAAGGCATGCGCCACCAACGCCCCGCAGGACTAATCTTTTACCTTATAATCAAAATAAGAAAACAAAGGGAACATTCTTATCTTTTAGCCATCCAACTTATTGGCATACAAGAAAATACCAAGAAATGAAAAGTAACATGGTAGTCTGTAGCAATACAAAGCACTTCTGGGCATAAGTGTGTCTGTGGGCATCAGGCTGGGCTACTGCCGTAATGGGCCGGTCTATCTGCTGTAATGGAGGTCATCTTTGGAAGACTGTTAATGGGCTTCCTGCCTCTTGCTTCTCTCATGAAGAACAGTTAACTCTGGTTTGTGGGTGGCAACCATCCGTGAGCAGGGTGCAGGCCGTGACAAAGTAAGGCAGGAAAATGTTTAGCCTCAAATATGAAAACAGAAACTGCTCCGTGTGTAACGGCTATCCCTAGCTCTGTAAGCTAGGATGTTGTCTTGAGAGGGAGTTTTCTATGTTTTGTTTTGTTGTTTCGAGACAGATATCATGGAGTCTGGATTGGCCTCAAGTCACTTGAGGCTTGGTGACTTTGGTGACCTTGAACTCTGACCTCTCTGCTTTCCTGTCTCACGCATTGTGATTAAAGACCTGGACCACCACACGCAGCTCTGAAATGTTGTTTTCTGATTTTTATCATTTCTAGCCTAGGCTTGGGGCTCCCTGTTTGTAGGATCCTCCTGTACTTTAAAGAACTGCCCTGCTGGGGTCTAGAGAGATAGCTCAGCTAAGAGTGCCAGCAGAGGACCTGGCTTCCATTCGTAGCACACACAGGACAACTCAGAGCCACGTGCATCTCTAGGTGCAGACAAGGCCAAAGTGTTTCTCCTCTGGTTTTGCTCGGCCAGTAGGAGGTGTTCTGGATGAATGAGAGAGAGTACCAGCGGGCCAGGAAGGTTCTGTCCTGATGAGATGTTGGATGATCTTAGATTGCTCTATATCTACTTGGGCACATGGCACAGAGAGGCTAGGAGACTAAAGGCTTTCCGATTTGACTGCCAGAGCTACCAGTGATCTCACATGGCACATAAGGGCACACAAACAATTAGAGGTAACGACCCTGTCAAGGGTGGATCTTCATAGCATAGGATGCCCAAGCCAGCCCTGCCTGAAGTCTCATCCAGTAGCCTTGTTAGAAACATGGAAGTGCTTCTAGCCTTTCTGCTACTGTTTCATAGACCACTAGTTGGTCTGTAAGCTTCTACTGCGGATGCTTTAAGAGCTTCCTGACTTTCTGGTTCCTGCCTGCTTTAGCTTCTTTATGTACTGTCTATGGGGAGAGAGGTTTTCCCTGTAGGTGATTAGGTACTGTCAACCCCTCTCCAAGGTCCCAATGACAGACCAAACTGTTTGGTCTCACTAGATTTTCCTCAAGGGAACCAATGAGGTTAAAGGACACCTGGGGTGAGGGGTTACTGACAGGACCACATGTCACCCCAAAGCAGCCATGCTGGAAAAATCTTTGCCCAGAATGGATGTTGGTATCCCCATAGTTGCATGGATGGAGACCCCTTCCCTAGGCCCTCCCAGCCTATACACCCTATCCCTTTCCTGAGATCTCTGAGACCATGTGCCATTAGGGAAGCATTGCCTACAGCTGCCTGGAGAGAGCGGCTGAATACTCAGATGAGGATCCGATGACTCTCCCACCTTTCCATCTCTAAGGGAACATCAGCAGTCAGTGAGCCAGCTGGGATTATTGTCTCCAAGGGGACAGGCTGGATTTAGGGGGAGGATGTTTTTTTTTGGCTTTTAGGTTATCACGTGAACAAGCATGCTCGGAGCTCCATCACTGTGAGTCCCCACACATGCTTTGGTACATTTGCATGTTGCTCGGCTTTCCACTAGAGAATCCTTAGACTTGTGGGAACAAGCCTCAGCTTAGGAACCTGTTCAAGGGCCAGAGCCCCAGCACAATTATATAATTATATTCAAGTACTTAGCACAATGCATTTTCTTTCTTTCTTTCTTTCTTTCTTTTTTTTTTTAAAAAAGATTCATTTATTTATTTTATGTGTATGAGTACACTGTACCTGTATAGATGGCCGTGAGCCATCATGTGGCTGCTGGGAATTTAACTCAGGATAGCCCTGCTTGCTCTGGCCTGGCTTAATACACCATAGCTGTCTTCAGATGCACCAGAAGAGGGCGTCAGATCTCATTACAGGTTGTGAGCCACCATGTGGTTGCTGGGATTTGAATTCATGACCTTCTGAAGAGCAGTCGGTGCTCTTCCCTGCTGAGCCATCTCACCAGCCCATGGTGCATGCCTTTAATCCCAGCACTTGGGAGGCAGAGGCAGGCGGATTTCTGAGTTCGAGGCCAGCCTGGTCTGCAGAGTGAGTTCCAGGACAGCCAGGGATACACAGAGAAACCCTGTCTCGAAAAACCAAAACCAAACAAACAAACAAACACCAACCTATCTCTCCAGTTCCCATTTTAAAGATTTACTTTTATTTCATGTGTATGGGCCTGCTTGTCTTCCATGCATTGCATGTGTGCAGTTACACATGGAGGCCAGAAGAGGGTGCCAGGTCTCCTGGGCCTGATGTGAGTGCTGGGAGCTGAACTCAGGTCCTCTGCCAAGAACAGCAAGCGCTCAAAACTGCCAAACCCTCTCTCCAGCCCTCTGTTTAATTCTTTTGAGATAGCATTTTTCACTGAACCTGGAACTCACTAATTGGTTAGACTGGTTGCTCCTGGACTACTCCTGTTTCTGCCTCCCAGTGCTGGGATTAATCAGCTGGCTTTTTATATGGGGATCTAAATTCATGGTCTGATGCCTGTGCAGCAAGCACTTTACCCGTGAGGACATCTCCCCAGCTCACCCCTTTTCTTTGTAAAGAACCTGGATGCTGCTGTTTTTCGATAGAGACAGAATAGACTAAGACAGTATCTCAAGGCAGGCTGGTGTGAGGCACATGTCTCTCAGTCATAGGTGCTTGTTGACTGGGTGTCATTCAATGTTATGGTTTCAGAAACCTTTAATAAGCTTATTGTTTCAGTTTTGATTCTTTCTGGGAGTGTTGGTAAATTAATATTAGCATGGTTAAGGGTTTTCGTGCTGGTCTTTAGGCTGGTTCTGAATGTTTTAAGTCCTGTCATCCATGTGAGGCAGCCTGAGTGAGCACATGCCTGGCCTTCAGGTAGTCTGCAGCTGACTCCCTTGGGCTCCTGCTTTGCTGCACACAGTGCTTTCCAGTGATGTGGGGGCTCTTAATGATGCCGCAAACACGACGTTCTTGTCTTTTTTTTTTTTTAAAGGTTTATTTATTTTATTATATGTAAGTACACTGTAGCTGTCTTCAGACACTCCAGAAGAGGGCGTCAGATCTCATTACGGATGGTTTCGAGCCACCATGTGGTTGCTGGGATTTGAACTCAGGACCTTCAGAAGAGCAGTCCATGCTCTTACCCGCTGAGCCATCTCGCCAGCCCCAACGTTCTTGTCTTAAAATGATATTGCATAGATGTTCAGATGTTAAAATGAAATATTAACAGATCACGCTTCAGAAAAAAAGTCCTGAAAGGAAGTATACCAAATGGTTCAGAGTGGTTGTCTTTGGCTGATAATGAGAGTATATCCTTTCTTTCTTCCTTCCTTTCTCCCCTCCTCTCTTTCTTTCTTTCTTTCTTTCTTTCTTCCTTCCTTCCTTCCTTCCTTCCTTCCTTCCTTTCTTTCTTTCTTTCTTTCTTTCTTTCTTTCTTCCTTTCTTCCTTTCTCTCTTTCTGTGTGTAAGTATGGGTGTGCATGGGTGAATGTTATGTGCACTTGTATGGAGGCCTGAAGCCAATCCAGGTCTCTTCGTCTATTGCTCTCCATCTTATTTATTTTGTTTCATTTTATTTTTTATTTTTTAGTTTTTTCAAGACAGACTTTTCTCTGTGTAGCTCTGGCTGTCCTAGAACTAGCTCTATAGACTAGGCTGACCTCGAACTCATAGAGAATTCACTTTCTGCAGCCTCCTGAGTGCTGGGATTAAAGTTGTGCACCACCACCCCACATTGTATTTTATTTTATTGGAGACAGGTCTCATTGTGTTCCCCTGGCTGTCCTGGAACTCACTATGTAGACCAGGCTGGTCTTGAGCTCACAGAGATCTATCTGCTTCTGCCTCCTGAGTACTGCGATTAAAGGCAGGTACCACACCATGCCCAGCCTCCATTTTAAAATAATTTTATTAAGCATTTTAAAAACTATGATGTGTAGCTGGGCGGTGGTGGCACACGCCTTTAATCCCAGCACTTGGGAGGCAGAGGCAGGTGGATTTCTGAGTTCGAGGTCAGCCTGGTCTACAGAGTGAGTTCCAGGACATCCAGAGCTACACAGAGAAACCCTGTCTCGAAAAAACCAAAAAAAAAACCAAAAACCCCAAAACAAACAAACAAACAAACAAACAAAACCTATGATGTGTATATGTGTGCATCTGAGTGTTTGTGCACTTGAGTGTAATGCCCTCAGAGGTTAGGAGACAGCTTCAGATCCCCCTGGAACTCCTGTTGCAGGCAGCTGTGAACTGCCCTGTGGGGATTTGAACATGCTTGGCCCAGTGAGTGACCTATTAGGAGGCGTGGCCTTGTTTGAGGAAGTGTGTCATTGTGGGGGTGGGCAATGAGATCCTCTTCCTAACCACACGGGAGCCAATCTTCTCCTAGCAGCCTTCAGATGAAGATGTGCAACTCTCAGCTCCTCTTGCACCATGCCTGCCTGGATGCTGCCATGCTCCCACCATGAGGATGATGGACTGATCCTCTGAACCTGTAAGCCAGCCCCAATTAAATGTTGTCTTTCTAAGAGTTGCCTTGGTCATGGTGTCTCTTCACAGCAATGCAAACCCTAACTAAGGGTGCCCCAAGTGGTTGCTGCTATCTCTTAACTGCTAAGCCATCTCGCCGCTCTCTCTACTCTTTGAGACAGGGTCTCTCACTGAGCCTGGAGCTCACTGATATAAGACTAGTTGACCAGTGAGCTGCATAGAGCCTCTTGTCTCAGCTTCTTCAGCATTAGGGTTCTAAGGAGCACCCCACGAATACTGGCTAACTTATGGGTTATTTTCCTCCACCAATTAAAGAATGAAAAGACAGGGAAATGGCTCAGTGCAGTTTATTGACAAATCTTATAAGGTGTCTTGGGTAGAGGAGGCCATTAGCAATAAGGAAGTGTGGGATTTTATTTGGGGTTGGGATATCCCATCCAGTGATTCTCCCCATGTTCTCTGTCACTAAAGCTGTTCACATGCTCCTTCTGAGCCTCTGTCTCTAGAAGCCTTGATTAGCTGGATAAGAGTAGGCTCCCCAATCTCCTCTGATCTTTGTGGTATAACAGTACAGAGACAGACCCCAGTGAGGGGAGCTAGGGGTCGAAGCCATAAAAAAGTCAAACAAGTTATTATGGTCTCCCATAACCTCACCACCATGCTGGGGTTTTCGTGGGGGGACTGGGATTTGAACTCCGGTACTCATGTTTGTGCACTGACTGCTTGTAAGTACTCAACCCCCCCTTTGGCCCTTATTTATTTATTTTGGGGAGACAGTTTTATGTAGGTGTCAAGCTCACCATGTAGCTGAGGGTGACCTTGAACTCATATCCCCCAACCCCCGCCTCTGCTTCCCAGGTGCTGGGACTGCCAGCAAGCATGACCATGCCTGGTGTAGGTGGTACTGGGGGATTGAACCTACATCCTTAGTCATGCTGGGTGAGCACTCTAACTGTGCTGCAAGGGTATGGTTTTCAGGTTCGGGGATGGGTTCAGGTAGTAGCAACAGGTCTCTGGCATGATAATATAGAGAACTTAGCACAGTTTTAGGAGCATGCTAAGAGCCTGGTAGATGTTGGTAGACACAGCTATAGTTAGAGTGGAGATGTGTTATCATCCTTCTAGCTTATGACAGGGAACAAAACTTTTATATTTTTATTACCTGGTATTTATATTTTAATATTTCTTCTTTAGCCCAGAAGAAAAAGAGATGACACATACTTTTGCCTTTATCTTTTGCCTGATATATTTTTATTTTGAAAATAGTATTTTTTTTTTTTAAGAATCTTTTTCACTAAGATTGTACCTGTGACCATTTTGATCTTTGCAGTGGCTTATTGTTGCAGCAAAATTTGATTTTTTTAAAAAGAGGTTTCTCTATTTTTTTGTTTGTGCTTATGTGTTTGTTTGTTTTTGTTTTGTTTTTGGCTCTGTAACGGCGATGTCCCCATGTGTTGGCCTTGGATCCTGATGCGGCTGTTATTCATCTTGTTGTTGTCCAATTTCATTTAACTGCAAATTAAAAAAAAAAAACTGAACAAAATTACAGCAATTTCTGTTCATATCCAGGAAATAGAACTCTCCGCAGGAACCTTTGCATGAGTTAGAAAATCATTTCGCATTGTGCTGCGATGGCCTGCAAGGTTCTCAGGGCGAAGCACGGCTCACCTCTCTTGGATGGAGCCCAGAGAGCTCTCGGTGCACAGACCGTCAGAAACTGCCCAGCTGAAAAGCTCATTTTCTTTCAGGATCAGTGTTGGAAGCTGCTGTGATTCAAACGAGGTACTAAGCTTGTGAATGAAGCAGAGATTATGGAAAGAGAACCCAGGAGCTCACAGGCAGCCTTGGGAGCTGCTTCAGCTGGGGCCTCGCTAGAGCTTTATTTTGAATTTATCTCTTCCTTCGGTGCCAATTTTAATAAAAACAACTCCTTTAAATTAATATGAAATAAACAAATGAGAACTGCTTTTTACGTTTTGGGCTTTGTCCATGCTGGGCCAGCCCTGTCACTGAACTCACTCCTGGGTCCATAAATTAATCAAGTCTACGTTCAAGTGCCTTGAGCCCACTTTTATTTTTTGTTGTCATTCTGATATTGTTTTTGCCTAAAATTTTTATATTACATTTTTTTTCTCATTTTGTATGCGTGCATGTATGTACGAGCACAAATGCCACAGCATGTGTGCAGTGGTCAGAAGACAACTTTTGGGAGTCGGGTCCCTCTGCTACGGTATGAGCCTCAGGGATTGAACTCAGATCCTCAGGTTTGGCAGTAGGTAGGCGTCTTTACCTGCTGAGTTCTCTCGTTAGCCTACTTTGTTTAATTTTAGAGACAGGATCTCACACATTAGTCCAGGCTGGCCTAGAGATATCACTGGATTAGCCATCCATTTCTAGGACATTGTGCTTCAGAGGGCTCGTCTCTATTTTCTAGCTTTTACAATCTTTCTCCCCTCTGTGGTGTTCCCTCAGGCTCTTAGGAGGTAGTACAGATGTTCTGGCCAGGGCTAAGTACTCAACAGCCATCTCAATGCTTTAACCAACCTTAAGCCCCTCCCACTAACCATTACCCTTTGCAACAGGAAGTTTCCATGACCAAGTCTAAGTGCAGCATTAGCACTGGGCATGGTGGTGCACGCCTTTGATCCCAGCCTCTAGGAGGCAGAGATAGGCAGATGTCTGAGTTTGAGGCCAGCCTGGACTACTGAATGGCTTGCAGGATGGCCAGAGCTGCACAGAGAAAGCCTGTTTTGAGAAAACTGAACCAAACCAAACCAACTAACCAACCAACCAACAACAACAGCAAAAAAAATCAGCACTAGTTTTCAAGCCCTGTCTATCTGTCCATCCTATCTGCCTGTCCAGCTCTCACATGATGTGTTCTATTGTAGGACTTTCTGTCGAGTTTTTAATTTCCAGCTTAAGACCCTATCTCAAAGGGAGTGGGGGAAGGGATGGGTAATGTGCTCATCAGACACAATAAGGATTGGATGCGTGAATTAATTGATGGTAGTCCATTTTTACAGTGTGTGTGTGCGTGTGGTGTGTGTGTGTGTGTGTGTGTGTGTGTACCCAAACCTACAGCATATACTGGAAGACTATATATTTTATTTGTCAATTATATATAGTACAGCAGGGGAAAAATGCTTGTCAAAAATAAGCTTAACATATATTTTTTTTTGTTTCATACAAGAATTGGATGGGTTGAACATTAAAATCCAGTGCATTGTCCATTGAACTTTGGCAATTTCTTCTGTTTGACAGGGCAATCTGAAGACAAGCAGGCACTGGTAGGTTTTGTGGTGATGACCATTCATCCCTGCATACCCTCCGACCCGGTCTATGCAGATTGCGCCTCATCTTCTCTGTCTTCTATGGCTTCATCAAGACCATCAGAGCACTGTCATCTTGGTGTGAGGTTAGCACTCAGAGGCCGCAGATGGACACTCTTAAAGCCGAGAAGAAAGACTTTAATTGCCAGTCGGCAGCTGCAGGGGAACTTGCCCACACCAAGTCGTCCTGAGCTTTATGGCACTTTGTCTTTTATGCACAAAACCCATTATCTTTGCTAACACTTGAGTTAGCAGGAAGCAGAACTACAGAAAGTCAAAAAGCAAGGTTAGCACACCTAGGGACTCTCCTGGAACTATGGACTGGGTCTCCGTCCTAGTTTTGGCAGGGGCTGAGGCCTGTGTGCTGAGGTTTCTGGTCAGAGTGGTGCATCTAACGGGGCGTCAGCTGGGCTATGGTCTGAGCACCTGTTACAAGCTGATCATCGGTAGGAGGGCTGTTAGGTGTGAAACAGCTTTATCTGGGAGGTGTGGGGGGATTACAGTTTAGGAGATACTAATTTGGATAACACCAAGAGCGAGTCCCAAAGAGAGAGCAAACGGCTTGGGTTTAAGACCGAGGAGAACTGTGCTGATCGCTGATCGGAGTGAACAGGGAGGGTCTCTGGTTCCAGGCCCAGCTGCTTGGCAGACAGCGCGTTGAAGCATAGGGCTGTGGTGATTGGGCAGAGTGCAGTCTGTCGGGTATCTCTAGACTCCCCTAGAACTGTGGCTATGACCGAGTGGTGCCACGCTGGGT
>NW_022196905.1:245709151-245750078 GCF_008632895.1 Mastomys coucha
TTCCTCCTCCTCTTCCTTCTCCTCCTCCTCCTCCTCCTCAAGATCCTTCTCCCTCTCCCTCTGTTTCTCTTTTTTCTTAAGGTGATGTTTCATGTTGCCCAGGTTGGCCTCAGATTTATTCTATAGCTAGCCAACCTTGAAACTTGGTCTTCTTACTTCACCTTCCAGATGCTGGTGTGTACCACTAAGCCCATCTCTCCTTCTTTCCCTTTTCTTTCAGCAAGTCTTCTTACATACTCAGGCTGGCCTAGAACTCCCGATTCTTCTGCTTCAGCTTCCTTGACCACTGGCTTTACCTGTGTGTGCTACTATCCAACTCAGTTAAGGTGTTGTGTTTGCCCATGAAAGTGAAATAGGCCTGGTAAGATGATAGTTCAGCAGGTAAAGACGCTTGCCACAAAACCCGATGATCTGAATTCCATTTTTGGAACCCAAGTACTGGAAGGAGAAAATCAGCTCTACAAAGAGATTTTTTGGCCTCCCATTGTGTGCAATGCCATCTGCACTCACACATACATACATGCATACACATGCACACCATATATATATATATATATATATATATATATATATATATATATACACACACACACACACACACACACACACCATGTACACACGCACAGAGAAACACATGGACAGACAAACCACACGCAGACACACTCAGAAACACACACACAGACATACACACAGACACGTACATGGAGACACACAGAGATGTAGACACTCACAGACACACACAGACACACAGACATGGAAACACATAGACACACCACACACAGTCACACAGACACACACACATATAGGCACACCACATACAGATACACTGACACAGACACACATATACATCATGCACACATATGAACACAGACACATATACAGATAGACAGACAGACAGACACAAACATACACTCACACACACATACACCAATACATCAAAAATAAACATATCAAACCCTTTCCAGTGCTTATAGGATAACATCTGAATGCACACATGCAAAGCTCTCTGATAGCATTTTTCTTTAGCTCAGGTGCTCCCTGGGACACCCCTGTTGGGAGCCTGAGTCAAGAAGAATGTGAGTTCGCACATCAACCACAGGGCAAGAGCCTGCTCCCTAAAACTAAACAAAGATCAAAACCCAAACTCAAACTTTCCCTTCCTAAAAAACATACTATTTTTTAATAGGTCTGTTATTTTGAACCCAACTGACTGGTGCAAAGTGTGATTGGGCCATTTTCTTGAAGGGACTATATGCCACTTTTGGTTATCGTCAAGTAACCCCGATATCATAACTTCCGAAGCTCCCCTCGGTAGCTGGGGTTGAGAGGGGCGAGCGGTTTGGATGCCACACCAGTGTCAGGCTTAGCAGGGGAAGTGCAGGGCAGTTGGCTTTCCTCACAGTACTTAGCGTTTTACACGGCAGATGTTAGGAGGAAAGGGGCAGCAATAGCTTTGGGGAATCTTCTATAACTCCTGGCCCGGGAATGAGAAGCTCTTTACTGCGCTGATATCTCAGCTGCTCAAACCGCCTTTTCGAGGCTAGTTCAAGCTTGATTTTGATCAATTAAACTACCGGGAATGGAGACTTTTCCTTGAGCATAGACTTAAGCTTTCACCTTTAAAATTTAAACTCCTTCCCTCTGACATCAAAGAGAAGAAGTGCAGGCTTTTAGAATCTCATTTTTAATATACTGAAGCCCTAGGATAATATTTAGGAAAGGAGGAAGGGAAAATTGAAATAGTTAAAGTTTGGTTTTTATCTGCTATTTGATACTGAATGTACAATGTCATATTCTGTGAGAAAGATTTCTTTTTGAGCCAGGGACTCACTATGTATATGGCTCAAGCTGGCCTTCAACTCTGCTTCAGTATCTAAGGGATTACATGTGTGCGCCACCATGCCCAGCTTAGATACCATTTAAAAGAGTGTATGGATGAATTATTTTGTACAATTCTGATGAATTTTAGTAGGCTTTCTTGGTAATGTTTTGGAGTTATATATTTAAGTTTTTTTTTTTTTTTTTTTTAAATCTTTGTTCCCAACTGGAAAACAAATTGTTTAACAGGTATTTCCAGCAGAGGGCGCCATCTGACCATGGACAGGGTATCACTACTTGCCAGTATCCTGTAGCCCATTTTATCAATATACATAAAAAACTCAATGTTCAAATTAACTAGTTCAATAAGTAATTTAGCTCATTGATTTTTGGGCATATCCTAAGTGCCATTACAAGCTACGGATATTTTAAATGCCATTACCTAATAGAAGGAATGTTTTAAGCACCTTTTATTGATTTTATTACTGCTTTATTTTGCTGTCTTGGTTTAAAATCATTTTAACCACTCCGTAATCAAGAAGAAATATATCGTTGGTGAAATACGGTCAATTTCCTAAAAACCTTTGACATCATTAAATAAGGAATTACAGTTGTTAAATCATGTCAGGCAATAACGGAGGGACAGAGGAGATATAAAGTTTGGAGCAGCGGGCCAGCATACCGGTAAGCCCCACTGACCTTGTGCCTGCAGAGCCCACATGTACCAGTCACACCACGGGGTTGCTCATGGTTTTTACAAGCAGCCAGAAAGATTTAAAATCCCAGGTAGCTGGGACGTTGGAGGGATGGCAGCAGGACAGGATGATTCTGGACAATTATAGACTTTCTTAATGACCTCCTGTGATTCTCAGTTAAAATGATTCTCTATTTGGTAATCTCATTTGTTTTTCTTGCTAGACTCTAGCATGTTGATAATCTGAATAACATGGAAGTGATGTACTCATAAGCTTTTCTTCTCTTTTAACTGTTTCCTTCTTATTTTTTTAAAAAGATTTTATTTATTGTATATATATTAGTACACTGTAGCTGTCTTCAGACACACCAGAAAAAGATCCCATTACAGATGGTTGTGAGCCACCATGTGGTTGCTGGGATTTGAACTCAGGACCTCTGGAAGAGCAGTCAGTGCTCTTAACTGCTGAGCCATCTCTCCAGGCCAACTGTTTCTTTCTTATACTCATTTGATTTTATATTAGGGGTATTATGGAGCTGATCAGCAGGGAGAGAGGCAGGGAATATGGCTGGGAATATACTGCTTAATCAAAGAGGGGCAGATGCAGGTAGTGAGCACAGAGCCTTGTTCTAAGCCTGCTAATGAGTTGATTGCATTGACATTTGATATAATTTAACTGCAAATATCAATACTTGTATACGATTTAGAGCGTAGTTGTTGAACTGTGATTAGAAGTTGAAAATGATTCCTGGTAAGAGACCACCTGGCTGTAACCCAAGACCGGAGAACGCAGTTCCCCTCATTAAGTGGAATGGATCCAGAAAGTCAAGTGTTTTGATTATTAATAGAATCTCCCCCTTTTCTTTTAGCAAATGTTAGCTTCGAGAGGAAATTGATAATTATCCGAGGTCTGTTAAATGATCGTTTGGTGAGCTCATTTCATTCTTTCAAATGAGCTCGTATCTCTAGTTGTGGCAATCATTCACTGGCCAGGAGAGAAAACTAGCTCAAACGCTGGTGGGTGTCACTTACGTTGTGTCAGTGTGGTTCAGTGCGCCCGGGAAGAATTTATCCGTTGGAGGCTGCAAGCCAGATTTGGCTGAAATTTGCATGTTTAGCCTATATTAACTCGTAAATTGGATAAATATATTATGCTAAACTGCATTGAGTAAATATTGAGTATGCAAATCATTCTTGTAGGTGTCTCAAATATAGAGAATATCAAGTCTAGATTCTTCTCTGTAAAAGTAATGGGCACAGCTTCTGCCCTGTGGGAAGGCTGGAGTAGGGATGGGACAGGGAAATGCCAGGCAAGGGAATGGGGAGGTGGCTTCAGTAAAGAGTCTTAGAAGTCAGTCGATGGCATTCGATAGACCAGCAACACAAGCAGCACTATGTGCTTATGGGGAAATCAAAGGAAACAGCTCAAAAATAAAATCTTATTTGATCTGTTTCTTTCATTTTCATTTTTGTTATGAAGTATTTAATACACCATAAAACATGTATGTGTAAGATCAAGTGAGATGCAGAATCTTACAAACCCCTCTGAACACCCCGTGCCTCACCGCTCCCCTGCTCACCGAATACTTCAAATTAATTAATATTATTTCACCCAGGTGCAAAATATCGGAAATTCTGGATTGGTCAAGATCCACAACTTTTGATTCTTACTTTTGGTTGGACCCATGAGAAATGAAATGAAGAAATATGTTATGCTTGCTTAGTATGCTATGATTACATAGAGTGTGTGTGTGTGTGTATATGTGTGTGAGTATACATGTGTGCATACGCATGCACTCCAAAGGGCAGGGGTCAGAAGCAAAGGGAGTTCCAAAGAATCCAAGTCGAAACAACCTAAATAAATGAAGTAGTTCAACTTACTCATATTTATTTTATTTGTTTGTTTTTAAATTATGCACGTGCTTGTGTCTGTATGGGTTTATGTACTCCATATGTGTGAGAGTTCCCATAGAGGCCAGAGGATATTGGATATCCTGGATCTGGAGTTACACCTGGTTGTGAACCACCTGATGTGGCTACTGGGAACTGAACCTGGGTCCCTTGCAGGAGCAGTAAGTGCACTTAACTGCTAAGCCATCCCTTCAGGCCACTGCTTGCCCGATTTTTCTTCCTTTGCTCCATATACCCAGAATGGGTAATTCTGACACATCATTGCTGAGCCACATGTTTGGCTCTGGGGAGTCAGTCACAGTTTTCATGCATAAAGTCTCCCATGTCTCATGAGATTCTTTTTTATTTATTTATTTATTTATTTATTTATTTTGTTTTTTTCGAGACAGGGTTTCTCTGTATAGCCCTGGCTATCCTGGAACTCACTCTGTAGACTAGGCTGGCCTTGAACTCAGAAATCTGCCTGCTTCTGCCTCCCAAGTGCTGGTCTTTTATTTTTTTTTTAAAGATTAATTTTTATTTAATGTATGTGAGTACACTGTAGTTGTCTTCAGACACACCAGAAGAGGGTATCTGAACCCATTACAGATGGTTGTGAGTTACTATGTGGTTGCTGGGAATTGAACTCAGGACCTCTGGAAGAGCAGCCAGTGCTCTTAACTGCTGAGCCATCTCTCCAGCCCTAGAGATTCTTATCTCCTAAGCTGAGCAATGAATATTTTCAGATTTGCTTTCTAATTAGGCTGTTGATGCTGCTCTCCCTTCCCCACCTTTCCCGTGACTTTCCAAAGATCTCCAGTGGTATTTTCGGTTATAGGCGGTGGCAGCTTAAAGGAGAGGCACTGTGGGGTGCACAGCTCCGTGGGCCAATGTTGGGGTGCTGTCTCAGGCACACGCTTAGCTTTTCTATCTAGTCTTAGACTTATAAACTATACCCTGGTTACTTTCGTCATAAGAATGACTTGATGTTCACTAACAAAAACTAAAACTGTGTAACCTTCCAACTCCCATGGAAAGAAAAAGTTACTTTCCCCAGCGTGGCTTCGCTTCAGTATGAGGAGCCTGCGGCAGGGATGGGGACCACTGCTGCTATTTCCCTCGGTCCACTGGCGCTTCTCTTCCCTAACTATATCATCCTTATGGTGGGAGCTTCCAGGAGGGATGGAGAAAAGGCAAGGGATAGGAAGGGCTTCCTTGATGAGCCCTGACCTGACTTGCATGCAATGCCACCTGGGCTTTGCAGACGCCCAACACGACCCTCCACAGGGAACTGCGACTGCTGTCACATGCTGTTTTTTCTGGTTGCATTTCATGGTCCATCTCTCCCTACCCTGACTCTTTGGGATAGGGGTCTCTTTTAAAATGTCTCCTGGCTATATTTCTTTAACATCAGGACCACTCACCCAACTGTGAGGACTAAATGAGATAATATACGTAAACCACTCTTCCTGGCCTGTGTTTGAACAAGTCAAGGGTTGATGTAATCTATAGGCTCCTCTACAAATGCTTCATAAACCTTATCATGCGTAGTACCTATGAGATGGGTTTCAAGAGACTCTGATATGTCATTTGCAATGTTGCCAAGAAAGAGGGTACTGAAGCGGAGATTCGTGCTCAGCCCCTCCCAGGGCTAGTCTCTTGTTTTTTTTTCGGAAGATTTGTTTCATTTTAAAGTGTGTGTGTGTGTGTGTTTGCAAAGTGGGTTCTCTCGGGAGGCCAGAGGCAGGTGCTAGGTCCCCTGGAGCTGGAGTTACAGGCACTTGGAGCCACCGGATGTGAATGCTGATAACTGCCTTTGGGTCCCCTTGACAAAGCAGAGCTTGCTCAAAGCAGAGCTGCCAAGCTAACCAGTCCTCCAGCTCCTTCTGGTCCTTTTTGACTGTGGGTTCTAAATCCAGTGCTTACCCATTTGCTTTTGTTTGCTCTCAGGTTTTTTTTTTTTTTTAATTAAAAACTTTTTTTTTTTTTTGAGATAGGTTCTCATTATGTAGCCCATTCACTATGTCGCTTAGGTGGGACTGTGGACTTTTGATCCTCCTGCCTCTAGGCTTTTCAAATTCTCGGATTACAGCTGGGTGCAACCCCACTTGCCTTTCTCAGGTTCTTGACTGTCAAGTGTGCTGTCTATGAATGGGGTGGGGTGGGGGGTGTGTGGACATTTCACCTGACTGCACCCATAAGGTAGACCTGATATTGTCCTTACATGCTTTGCTTCGTCTGAGACCCTGGCACGTTTTTATTAATGGGCTCCACTAGAGAGTCAAGGACATTCCTGGCAATAATTCAGGTTGAGAGTGGCTCTTGCTGTTATGGGAATATCTGGCGTGCATGGCACACATGCTGGTCTGGAACTCAGGTGGCCAGTCACCTCTGTACTGAAGGTAGAGATGGTTGGATGACAAGCATCGACACTGACTTGAGCTGCTGGGGCTCCTGTCCTGTCGACAGCCTCAGGGACTCTAGTCACAGTCTTCTGAGGTCAGAAATCTCCATAAAGAGGTCTAGAAGACTATGGCTACTTGTTCATTCTTATTCACATTAGATGATGAGTTAAGGAAAATGGATTTGGAAAGCATTGCTCAGAGTTAGTACTAGAAAGAGAAAAAAACCAAACTGGAATGTTAGGCATAATTCACTCTTGACTCTCTAGTGGAGTCCATTAATAAAAACGTGCCAGGGTCTCCGATGAAGCAAGGCATGTAAGGACACTATCAGGTCTACCTAAGTGTTTCAGTAAAATGCCAGCTAATTAAGATCCCATTGTCAAAGTGGGGATATGGAGATGTGTTGCTATGAAAGGTGGCTTCTACATGCATGTATGCATGGTATGCACACATGCACCTGCGTATATGCACATGGATGTGTACACACATACATACCCCCCCATACCCCTCAGTAAAGTTAGCAAGTGTCTTGCCCCTGTAACCTGATGTTTAACAAGAAGCCAACTCAGCCCCAGGTAGAAAATATGAATTATCAGATTTTTATTTGTTCCCGTTGCTTGTTCGGAAGCATCACAGAACCCAGATGGTGAGCTTCCTAGTTTCTACTGTTCAGACAGTTACTCAGCTGTATACATGGGTTCCAAGCTCCTCAGTTCTCTGCCACGGAAAAATGCATTCAAAAATCATATGTCTTTGCACTGTAAAGTGAGTGCGGTCTTTTGAGAAGAATGAGTCTGATCCTGTTTGGGGCTCCACAGGGGACTTGGTGATAATCAGGGAAAGACATGGCTTGCCTTTTGTGTCTCAGCTTTGTCCTTAGAATCTCTCAGATAATGGAATCTGCCCTTTAGGAGTCTGAGGCTTGCTGGGGGCAGGTATCCGGAGCACCACGGATAACGGGGCCACTCAGAGAGGAAGTACCCACTCCACTCCCTTTACTGTCAATTATGCTCTGAAATATGTTTTCAGAATTCCAGCACCCGGGACTTGAGACTGAGATGGCAGCTGATCAATTCAGCAGGATTTAGAGTTGTCTATCTAGACACTGGACCCAAAGTTTGCTTTGGCTAGATGAGGTAAAGGTACAATTATGTCCAGGCACATACTAATAAATCTCCCGTCACAACCTCTCTTCCATGTGTCTTTTCTGGTATTTAGCTGAAGTTCCAGATTATGCAATCTACAAGTTTGTCATTTCGGTGGCACCAGCAACACCCCAAGCATAGGGAGCCGTTTAAACTTGAATTTGTTTGTATTTTTCCAACGTGTGTGTCTGGAAGGGTTTCTTTCTTTCTTTTTTTCTCCTCCCCTAAGTACAAAAATCTGAAGAAAAAAAAAAAAGGAGACCTGTGGTTAAAAGCTTGGAAAGGCTGTGCATGCTGCTTTTTGTACACCTTGAAGACTAGCAAAATCTTTAATATGAGACTTTATTTGTACAAAGCCAAACTTCAAAACCACTCAAAAGCTTTTCTTATTAACTGCTGTCAGTCCTGTGATTTACAGAGGCAATAAAGAACTGGAGGGGGGTACATTTATCACACAGTTCCACACCAGAAGCCATTTTGTCCGGCGGTTAAAGGCGAGCGATGAAATGAATTCTTTTGTTCTAAAGCAACACACATATCCCTCGTTCCCTATTCTCCCGGTTGGACACACCAGGCGACACTGGTGGCAGGTCACTACCCCATTCCTGCTTCATGATAAACTGTGACCATGAAAATGTTGAGGGAACACTTAGAATACTTAGCTAGGAATAGCAATTATGAGATTTACCTGGCAATATAGTTATAACTTTAACTCTTGGTTTACTTTGAATAATGTGTGTGTGTGTACTCGCGAATGCATGCTTACACACTCATGCACATAGACATGCATGGGCATGCATCTGTGTCTTCTGTCTTCCATCATGGATGATTCCCTTAAATAATGTGGGTTTTCTTTTGCCCAGCAATTATCCTAGAATTTGGATTTTGAAGTTTGTCTAAGTTTTGATGTCGGAAAGTGCCAGTTTCAGGACACTGTCTTTTAATTCACTTCGTATTGGATGTTGACTTTGTGTTTTGTGTTCTGAGAAGACAGGGATGATCCATGAGAGGGGAGAGATTTTTCAGCCGCTTTCTGAGCTTTGATTGCACGCTAGTGTGCTTCTCAAGTGAACTGGTCAGACGTTGAGCTAAGGTGTACGTAAAGGCTATGATAGTTTTGCTGTTTGAGAGACTTAAAAATAGGGCAGTTTTGAATATCCTATAATTGAGCACACCCATCACCTGATAGTATTTGTTAAGCTTCCACTTGTGGATAGCTGTGAGCTGGGCACAAAGATTACCAGGGAAAATGACAATAATTTGGAACTAGACACTGTGGTCATTGTGGTAATATGTATGGCAATGTTAAAACAGGAACGTTATTCCTAACCGAGCCAGTTACATGGTTGATTCATTCTCAAAAAACGAAGAGGGCCAAATAAGAGACCTTTCAATATTTGGTAATTCCACAACAATTAGCTATGCTTCTTAATTGCAATGCTAATGAAAAATAATATGGGTGTGTGTTTGTGTGTCAGGCTGGAGAGATGGCTCTGCAGTTAAGCGCACTCGCTGTTCCTGCAGAAGACTTGAGTCTAGTTCTCAGCACCCACACAGAGCAGTTTACAACCAGCTCCTGGACATTTAGTGCCCTCTTCTGGCCTTCATGGATACTTACACTCACATGGACATACCCATACACAGGAAAAAACACAGACATGCATGATTAAAAAGTAAAATTACTATTTTTAAATGTATTTAAACCTTTATTTTATTTTTATTTTTATTGGAGAGAGGGTTTCTCTACATAGCCCTGGCTGTTCTGGAACTTACTATGTAGACCAGGCTGGTCAAACTCAAAGAGATCTATATCTTCCTTGCAAAATCAAAGACATGCACCCCTATACCTGTCTTATTTTTGTTTTTGTTTTTTTTGTTTTTCGAGACAGGGTTTCTCTGTGTAACCCTGGCTGTCCTGGAACTCACTCTGTAGACCAGGCTGGCCTCGAACTCAGAAATCTGCCTGCTTCTGCCTCCCAAGTTCTGGGATTAAAGGCGTGCACCTCCACAGCCCGGCTTAAGTTTTTTTTTTTTAAATATTTAAATTGTATTCTTTCTCTTCCCTTAACTCCTCCCAGATCCTCTGTTACCCTTCCAACTTTATGATCTCTCAAACAAAAAGCACAGACACATACGGATATACATGATTAAAAAAAATAAAATTACCTTTTTTTTTTTTTTTAAAAAATTACCTTTTTTTAAAGAGAGAAAAATATTATGCTAGTAAGGCAGTAGTACTGAGGCAGAAACCACAAAAAGATCCAGGGAGGAAAATTTCAGGTCAGATGCTTTTGTTAGCCCATTCGTACAAAGTTTGAGCTGGGAAGGACTTTGCAGTGGAATTCTGTAGGAGTTTCATATAACCCTTCGTCCTCTTCGATGTATAATTTAGTGGTTAAAGCGATTCTTGCTTCTGTCACTATCGGTTGCTTTCACGGGAAGGGGAAATAGGTCCTTCTGTCAGTAATTTGGTACAAGTGCTGAAAAGCCCATTATCTCTGTAGGAGAGAAAGCAAGCTGCCCCTGGCGTGTGAGGACGTGGCAGGCTTGGCAGTGTCTTGGCGGGCTTGAGCTGCAGCTGGGGCTTTGGGTGTGCTGAGCACCAGCCTTTCTTGTTCAGCTCACCTCAGTTTTTCAGATTGGAATAGGTATTTTCCATCCCTACCTTTGACTGGTTTCCTTCTTTATTTCTTTGCTTCTTTGTTTCTCAAGAGGCTAGAGACAATTGTGGGTGTGGTTCCTCAGGAGTCCGTCACTTTTAATTTTTAAAGATTAAATTACTTTATTTGAGCAGACGGGGCCCCAGGACTAGCCTAACCAAGGGACAAGCAGGCCAGTGCTCCAAAGTTAGGTAGGCTAGGCGCCCCCCCCCCCCCCCCCCCCCCCCCCCCCCCCACCGATCTGCCTAGTTTTCTTTCCACAGTGCTACAATTTCCAACATGTGCCACCACACCCTCCCTGATTTTAAAAGAAAGTTATTGCTATAGAAAATGTGGGCTGGAGGATTGGAGTGATGGGTCACTGGGCCAGGGCACTTGCAGCCAAGCATAACAATGTGAGTGCAATGCTTGGTTCCCAAATGGGAAGAGGACAGAATGGACTTTAGGTCTTCTGACCTCCATGTTTGCTTGTGGTATTCATGTGTGTCTACACTCACCACTGATGAATAAAATCACAAAAGAAAAAGAAGGAGAAGGAGAAGGAAGAGGAGGAGGAGGAAGAGGAGGAAGAGGAGGAGGAGGAGGAAGAAGAGAAAGAGGAGGAGGAGGAAAATGAGGAGGAAGAGGAGGAGAAGGAGGAGGAGGAAAATGAGGAGGAGGAGGAGGAGGAAAAAGAGGAGGAGGAGGAAGATGAGGAGGAGGAGGAAGATGATGAGAAGGAGGAAGATGAGGAGGAGGAGGAGGAGGAGGAGAAGGAGAAGGAGGTAGGATATGGAGAAGGAAATAAGCCAAATCCCCAAACCAAATCAGTCATCTGTATAAAGAAATCATGCCCTTTTGTGTATTTGAGAAAAGAACTGCGTTTGCTTAGTGGGAAATTTGGTGTGTGTTTATGTGTTGTGTGTGTACTGTATGAATGTTTTGTATGTGTTTAGTGTGAATATGTGTGTTGTGTTGGAGTGTGTGTTTTGTGGGAGTATATGTGTTGTGTGAGTCTGTGTGTGTTGTGTGAGTGTGTGAGTATGTAGTATGTGCATGTGTGTCTGGTGTGCATGTGAGTGTATGTGTGTGTATGAATGTGTATCTGGTGTGAATATATGTGTGTATGTGTGAGTGTGTGTTGTGAGTGTGTGAATGTACGTGTGTGTGTGTGTGTGTGTGTGTGTGTGTGTGTGTATGTGAGTTTGTGTGTGTTTCTCTTTGGGGATGAGGACTCACTTTGCTCCTAGGCCCAAAGGATCTCCTGTCAGCCTCCACAGCCTCCAGAACTACAAGTTCATGCCACACAGTACCCAATGCTAATGGTGGAAGGCTGCACTCTATTTCTTATGATGTGTTTCTGTAAGCAGTAGGTTGTTCTAGGCCATTTTCAGCATGAGGTTCGAATCAGAGTTATGGATAAGCAGGAGGCACAGACCCTTTGCCTGCGGCTGGTGGCCAGCTGGCACTTGCTTGTTTGTCCCAAAACTCTGAGAATTGGAAAGTTCCCGGTTGTCTGTTATAAATTGAGGCCAAGATCAGAAAAAGAATTATCCATTATTTAAGGCTTTGGATACTAAACCAAGGAGATGGGGGATTTGGGAACTCTGAGAGAAGGGGACAGGAACATCTTATGACGGGGGACTTAAACACCCACCCTCCCGTGCCAAATCAGCACTGCTGGCAATTTTTGCCTTTTCTCTGCATTGTCCCTTTTTGAAGAATGGAATATTAAAAAGCATTTTGTTTTCACTAGTCTTTTGAATTTGTTATCTTATTTCAAACCATATAAGATTTCCTTAACCAAATGAAGTGAGTGGCTGACAGGTAGTTGAGGACTTGTCCTTAGCAGCCAGAGCACCCAGAAGTCTGAAGTCTGGGCTGATGTGACTGTCTGGCCACCTTTAGAGAAATCCCATCATAACCATTTGCTATGATTTGAACTTCATGCTTCGCTGTTGGAAAGAAAAACCTTTACAGAGACTTGCTTTTTATATGACTTTGAAAGGAGTTACATTTTATTTCTGACACTTATTGTACTATAAAGTCTCTAGTCTCTGATATTTAAGGTGGAGACTTTTAACTTTCTCTCTTTAAACACACGCACACATACACACACACATACACACACACACACACACACACAACAGAACTCGCGGGGCTTTTTAGTACAAGGGCTTCTCAAATAATCCTAACGCTTTGAAAAATGAAATGCTTTATTTTATGAAGCAGTTTTGGGGTCAACTTTTCCCCCCTAAAACGTGTGCTTTTATGTCGGGCAGTTTAAAGAGCGACTGCTAACTGGAACCAACCGTCAATGAAGTTGCGTCAAGTTGTGTTTCCTATTACTCTTGTATCTTTCCTATTAGTCACTTATGAAAGGGCACAAGGACATCTAACAGCGCCCCAAACAAGAATGGAGAAAACAGATGTTGAACCCCTCTCCCGCTCAATCGTTTGCTGTTATTCTTTTTTTTTTGTTGTTGTTGTTGTTAAAAAGCTCAGTGATTATTAGTGGATTATGGAATAAACTTTGCTCATCTGGCTTATCACAACCCCGTTAGTAGCAGCTCGTAGTGGAAAATGACTGTTTGACTAGAATTTCAGAGAATACAGAAAAGGAGTAACTGTCTATGCTTGGAAGCACCAGGAGGTGGGCACTTCAGCATTTGGGATGGTTTGGAGAGTGGGAGCCTCTGAGGCTGTGTTTATTATGTTGTCTTGGTGAGGAGTGAATGAAAAAACAAGGCTAGTCCTTGGATCCCTGTGACTTATCTTTACAAAAGTTCCATGTTCACTTAAGTAAAGATCTTTGGGTAGGATGGAGCTGGGGAAGGTGTCGAGAAACCCTACCAACTTAATTTTTCCAATAAATGTAGCTAAGAGCCTGTGGGCTCCCATGACACCACATAGAATTATTATTAATGTGTGCCTGCTCTGAGGGCAGTATTTGCTGTGTGGAACAGTCACCCTAGCCTCTGGAATTTCAGGAGAGTGGGAGGGAAATGAGAGGCAGATTAATGAGCAACAGCCAAATACAATGTGTGGTGTGACGGGCACAGCATTTTTATTGTGACTTGGGCACAGGAATGGACAAAGAGGCTGCTATTTAGGGTCAGGTCATACATGGAGTTGGGGATGTCATTCAAGAAGGTTTTTGTTGTTGTTTGTGCTTGCGTGTGTGCGCTCACGTGCACACACACACACACACACACACACACACACACACACACACTTGCAATTGATGGCTTTGGTTATGGCCACAAAAAGTGTGCTTAAGATTTTGCTTTTATCTGGGATGCTCCATTTCCCAGTCTTCTCCCGAGGATGCTGTGTGGTGGATTTGAAGGCAGGGATGTGCTCCTTGAAGGGTTGTACTTGTTGCAATTGAAACCAGATATTGGGCACAATATTGCTCATTAGCGCTTGCAAACTTTAACGATTAGTAGTTCTGCTTTGAAGCCCATTGTTATGAATAGAGGCTTTTTAGTTATGTTCCTTTTAGTTATGTTCCTTTTGGTGTGTGCGCATGCATGTTCATGTATGTGTGTGTGTGTGTGTGTGTGTGTGCGTATGTGTGAGTGTGTTGCATGTGCGCTTGTGTAGAGGCCATCATTTGATGTTAGGTGTCTTTCTTGATTGCTTGACTCCTTATACTCTGGGACAGGGTCTCCCACTAGCACCCAGAATTCCCTGGCTCGGCTAGCCAGGCTGGCCACCTTGGTCTGGGGATCGGCAGTTTCCGTCTTTCTCGGGCTGAGATTACGGGCTGGCTGCCTGGTTTACCTGCTTTCCTGTTGTGGTTTCTGGGAAGCTGAGCTCTGGTCCTCGCACAGCAAGTGTGTTACCTGCTGAGTCACATTTTAGATTATTTTGAAGTCGATATTCCTCAGGTCTTCACCCCCAGATTTCTATCCAGCAGTCCATCTACCCCGTTCCTCTTCCTGTATACGTCATTTCCTAGGCTTGCAATGGTCATGCTCCATTGGTGTACTCTAGCTTGCCTTGCACCTAGGCTGATGCTGTCTGTGTGAAGTGCCAGCATTCACCACCCCTAAAGTTCAGGCCATATTTCATCATTTCAGACAGTGGGCCCCAAGGACCCATCTCTCAGTCCACAGAGTAGGTTACTCTCTTTCTTCCTCTGCTATTGCAGGTGATGGCTTGGGAACGAATGGCTCTCATTCCAGAGATGGTGAGCCCTGGAACTTGGGAGCAGTATCACTCTTGTCTTTTCACCTCAAAAAGGTTCTGGCATAGCCCCTAATGTGGTTATGAGTTGTACCTTAATTTTTAGTGACCAGAGTTCAACTGCAGGTGACTGCTGCTGATTCTTCAGAAAAAAAAAAGCTTTTTTTTTTTTTTTTTTTTTTTAATCTGTGGGTGACAACCCCACATGAATATGAGGGTCCTAGAAAATCGATGGCAAAAGATTTCTGAACATGAGACCAAAAATTAATTAAGAATGAAACCCAGGGCTGGAAAGATGGCTCAGGGATTGGTTTTGCTCCCTGTATCCATGTCAGGCATTCTAGACATCTGTAACTCCAGCTTCAAGAGATCTGGCATCAACTTCTGGCTTCTATATGTTCCTGTGCCTGCGCGCGCACACACACAATATACATATATATATTTTCACACAAATACACACACCATACACATAATTAAATATGAGATCAGTCTTTCAAAATGAACTGCGTAATGAATCTGAGTTGTTTCTGGAATGCTTGCCACGTCCTACCACACGACTTTACTGAAGCCACCAAGCATTGCCTGTGGTGCCTTGGCTCAGATTCCAGATGTCACATGTCACAAACTGCGGTGTTTTTTACAGTACACACACACAGTTTCCTGCTCTTACAGAAACATAATGGTTTAACTATGGAGTCCAGAGTCTTACTCCTTTTCTGCCACCATCTCTCAGCGCGTATCAAGTCCTTGTGTCATTGGACTGCAGCATAGGAGACGAAGCAATCCCATCCTGTCTCACTTTATCTTTAATAAATGGTAAAATCACGTGTGAATCAGAGTTGTTTTGAAATAAATTCATGCTTTATTACCAGTGAAATGTTTGATCTTCAGGCTTACATTACAGACCTATATGCCAGGGTCATAAAACATTTTCCCAGCACATAGGAGTTGGGAGTAGAAAAGCTTGAGATGCCCTGTCTTAGAATAGGAGAACCCACAAACTATTATTAACAATTTAAATTTTGGATGATCTTTCCCCATTCGCTTATCCTCTGTCTCCATGTTCCCACCCCTAACCCTTCCCCACCCCTGCATTCTCCTTATTACTTCTATATCACATCTGTTTCACTACTCTCCCCCCACCCTGCATCAAAGCCCCCTTTCCCCTTCTCCTGTGCCTCTTTCTACTTTTCTGGTCTTTTCATACTTAAGTCCCACACAAATAATATATTTTATACAAATATATAAAAGTTAGAAGCTAGGATTTGTCTGTGAGCAAACATACAAACTTTCTCTTTCTGAACCAGGGCTAGCTAACTTAATGGAATATTTTCCAGTTCCCTTCATTTTCCTGCAAGGTTCTTTCTTTTCTTTCTTTCTTTCTTTTTTTTTTTTAAGATTTATTTACTTATTTTTTATGTATATGATATACATTGTTGCTGTACAAATAATTGTGAGCTTTCATTTGGTTGTTGGGAATTGACTTTTAGGACCTCTGCTCGCTCTGGTCAACCTTGCTCGCTCTGGTCTGCTCGCTCTGGCCCAAAGATTTATTTATTATTAGAAATAAGTACACTGTAGCTGTCTTCAGACGCACCAGAAGAGGGTGTCAGATCTCATTATGGGTGGTTGTGAGCCACCATGTTGTTGCTGGGATTTGAACTCAGGACCTTTGGAAGAGCAGTCAGTGCTCTTAACTGCTGAGCCATCTCACTAGCCATCTCCCTGCAAGTTTCTTAAATAATCGTTTTGTATTTCCTTTTTTTCCAAGCAAGTTCTATTTATTTTATTTTTTTATTAGATATTTTCTTTATTTACATTTCAAATGCTATCCCCTTTCCTGGTTTCCCCTCAGAAAATCCCCTATCCCCTCTCATCTCCCCCTCTCACCAACCCACCCATTCTTGCTTCCTGGTCCTGGCATTCCTCTACACTGGGGCATAGAACCTTCACAGGATGAAGAGCCTCTCCTCCCATTGATGACCCACTAGGCCATTCTCTGTCACATATGCTTCTGGAGCCATAAGTCCCATCATGTATACTCTTTGGTTAGTGGTTTAGTCCCTGGGAGGTCTGAGGGTACTAGTTAGTTCATATTGTTGTTCCTCCTAAGGGGCTGTAAACCCCTTCAGCTCCTTGGGTCCTTTCTCTAGCTCCTTCATTGGGGATCCTGTGCTCAGTCCAATGGTTGGCTGTGAGCCTCTACTGTATTAGTCAGGCACTGGCAGAGCCTCTCAAGAGACAGCTATATTAGGCTCCTGTCAGCTTCCTTTTCTTTTTTAAGGCTAGGTTTCTTTGTATATCCTCGGCTATCCTAGAACTCTCTCTGTAGACTAGGCTGGTCTCAAACTCACAGAGATGCCTTGTTTTGCCTCCAGAGTGCTGGGATTCAAAGTATGCAGCACCATACCTGTCAAAGCCTCCTTGTTTCTAACCCCACCATCTCTAGGCATCTGACACAGATTATATGAGCTTTCTCAGGCTTTGTTTTCTATTTATAAGATGGGGACAGCAGGGACATCTGCCACAGAGAACTTCTTTGAGGATTAAATGAATTAGGATCTGTTGAACTTTTCTCGAAGAAGTTGTATAGAAAAGATCTCAACAACTATTATGCTGTACATTAGCACAGCATTGGGTTCTTACTCAATCATTCTGCCTTCACGAAGCTACAGAAGAATAGAAAACAGTTGGTAGAGTGCTCTCCTGGCGTGCACGAAGCCTTCGGCTAAATTCTCAATGGTGCATAACACAGGATGTGATGATGTATGCCTGTAATCTCAGCATTCGGATTCTGTGTTAGGGTCCAATAATCACTGAAGGAAGACCCCAGACTCAAAGAGTATTCAAAGGCAAGGCGTGTTTATACTGCAGAAATTACCAGCATGCAGGGGGTCAACCATTCATCAAAATGATGCCCCTAGACAAAGGTGTACAAGCCTTTTTACAGGAAACTAGATGAATTTTAGCAAAAGTTAGGTAATCTAAACTTCATTGGTGGGGGCTGGGGAAGTTACATGGGTCAGTTTCTGATTGGCTGCTATGTTAGTTTCACTCTATTTGGTGAGGCCTTGGGGAAATCCCAGGAACCGACTCAGCTCCAGTCTCATCTCCTCCGGCCAGAGGTCCCAGGAACTGACTCAGCTCTGAGCTTATCCTCCCTTTGCCAAGACCATCAGAGATTAGCACCCCATTGTCAGTAGCTCCCTCTGAGGGGCCCAATCTGCTTCCCTCGAAAACTGAAACTTTTCCACTCCCAAGGTTTTTATTTTTATTTAGGGGACCTCTCAGCTGGAGGCTGAGCAGGAGGATAAGAAGTTCAAGAGCATTCTCAACTACATAGTATGTTGGAGGCCAGCTTAGACATTATGAGGTCCTGACTAAAAAAAAAAATATTAATAAAAAACTCCCCACAAAACAAAACAAAAATGCAACAGATCAAACTAAACCAAATAACCAGCTTACCAACCGAACAAGCCAGGAAAATATTTATCTGAAAAAAGTTTTGTCTTTTTTTTGTTTTTGTGTTCTCTGGGGAGATCTGACGATCATTTTTCAATGATCTAATGATCATTATTATGTGCATAATCTCTCTCTGTATCTCTGTCCTTTCTCTCCCTTCTCCCATGTGTGTATGTGTGAGTGTGGTGTGCATATACTTGTGCTGAGGTCAGAGGACAACTGTATGGTGTTGGTCCTCTCCCCCAACCTCTACATGGGGGAGAGATTGAACTCAGGTTGCTGGGCTCATTAAGTCATTCTGCTGGCCCAGAAAGGTGCTCATTTCTGATGGATTAGGCTCACCATAAAACATGAAGGCAAGGGGGAGATGTGAAGTGGGCAGTGCACAGCATGGTACTGCCAGGACTAAGCTGTCTTTAGGCGTGACAGGATCCACAGGTGCAGATGAGATCACCTCAGGGCACTGGTTCTCAACTTTCCTAATGCTGTGATCCTTTAATACAGTTCTTCATGCTGTGGTGTGACCCTCAACCATAAAATTATTTTCATCACTACTTCATGTATTGTAATTTTGCTACTGTTATGAGTCATAATGTAAATATCAGTGTTTCTTGATGGTTTTCAGTGATCCCTGTGAAAGTGTCATTGAACCCCAAAAGGACTTTTGAGGAGGCCTTACGGGAATGTTCAAGATGGAAAGTCCTCTTCATAGGTAGCTTTACTTAGAATTTGATACATAGGTGCTGCATTTACATATTTTGTATTCTCTCCTCTTTCTCCTCTAAGTCTTTCCCAGTACCCCTACTCCCTATCAGATTATTGACCACTTTTTACACTCATATACAATCCAAACCTACTGAGTCTGTCTATTGTTGCCTGTACCTGTATGTGTTTGGGGCTAACCATTTGAGATTGGGGGCTGGTTTCTGGAAAAGAACAATTTCCCCCTCGGTAGCCATTCATTGCCTATAGCTCTTCCTCTAGGGTGGGGCCTTGAGAGACCTCCCCTCTCCACTTTGGCACATCAACTTTGAAGATGCCTGGGACATTAGAATGGGTTAGAGAACTAGAGGGAGATGAGTCAGCAGATAGCATTCCTGTAAGACTTGAAAGCCTACTGTGGGTCAGGGAGGTAGCAAGGCACCTGAAAAACTGAGTTAGATTCCTGGGTCCCATAGGGTGGAAAGAGAGAATTGACTCCCAAAGCTTGTCCTCAGATCTCCACACACAGGCATAGGAGTGGCTCCCCCTAAAAAACTAAACAACCCCCTCAAACTCCAACCAACCACCACCACCACCAACAACCCCACCAACCAAAACCACTAAATCAAGAAGTGAGAGAGGAAGCCTACTAAACTCCAGAGTTCTAAACTCTTACTCATTCCTTTGGTTTCCCAGCAGCACTTAGGTAGATAGTCTGTGTGCCCATCTTTCAGGCGTGAACACTAGTGCATGGAGAAGCAACATTACAAAGCCAGTGATCAATAAAGGCAGAGAATATGAGCAAAGATAGGAGTTCAAGATGAGGCAGTGTCTTCATTGATATTTGGACTGCTAATGTCTCTGCTTTTATTTATTTATGTATTTATTATCTATCTATCATCTATCTAAATATCTATTTATCTATCTAAATATCTATCTATCTATCTATCTATCTATCTATCTATCTATCTACCCACCTACCTATCTAACTTATTTTAAGTATATCTGACCAATAGCACTTGTGGCCTTCAGTAAGAACAACTCTATATGATACATTCAGAAACAAAGGGCTGTGAAATAACAAATGAGAGCATATTAGTCAGGTTTTGCAACAGTGATAGTGTGTAACAAGTAACTCTGAAATGTCAGTGCTTTACAGCAACCAACACTTGTTTTCTGGCTAAGGAAACCCTGCTTTAGATGTGAGTTGAGTTTAGGTATTGTGGTAGTTTGAATATGCTTGGATCATGGGAAGGGGAACTGTTAAGTGGTGTGGTCTTGCTGGAGTAGGCATGTTCTTGTTGGTGGAAATGCATCATTGTGGGAGTGGACTTTAAGCTCCTATGCTCAAGCTCTGCCAAGTGCAGAAGGACACTCCTCCTGGCTACCTGTGAGACAGTCTCTTCTGGCTGCAATTGGATCAAGCAGCAGAACTCTATAGTTTCAGCCACGTGGCTCTAGCTTTAGAGTCAAGAATAGAAGGGACTACTGGGACAATTGATGCTGGTTAGTTGGAGCTAAGAAATTAGTGGTGATAAAGATCAGCATCACTAAGGTGAACTCATCTGGGAAGTGTTTTCTGAGAGCACAAAGAAGCTGTGTTCCAGAGGTAGTCAATGTTGGACCACATGTTGCAGCTGGACTTGGTAATATGTAAGAATCACCCAGATGGTACTGGTTTTGAAGACATGAAGGGATCATGGAGAGCAGCTGAGGCTTGACACTGTGAGAGGCTAGGGAAAGTCATTGGTGAAGGTGCAATGCCTCAGTTGCGGTTGACAGCCCAGGACTGAAGGGGTCATGCAAAGAAGTTGAGCTTTGGCACCATGCAGAGAGCCTATGAGAGGCTGGCTATTGGTGAAGCCGAGTTGCAGTGTAAGACCTCAGCATATTAGAGATGCCAGTACCATGGGATGACCACCAAGAACAGCAGCAGCAGTGGAGTGGAGTCAACCAGAGCATAGAGTGCTACAGGGGGCAGAGCTGGAGATGTGACACCAGCCCTTTGGGGGAGCCCAGAAGATCATGTGTGGACCTCAGACTCTGGAACAAGAAGCTATGAAATTGAAGTTACCTTGGCGACTCGAAGATTTTTAGAGGTGCCAGAACTGTGGGCTACCTGTCGAGAATGCTAACAGGGAGTGGAAACAGCCCAAGAAAAAGAAATGTGTTGCAGTTATCAGAGCTGAAAGGAGTTGGACATCAGCCATGGAGATACAGAGTTTGGAGTTTGCACACCTGGCTTTTGGTCTTGCTTTAGGCCAGTATTTCACCATTATGACATTTTGGAATGATAATGTATATTCCATGCCATAAAATGTTGGAAGTATGTGATCTACCTTTTGATTTTACAGGGGATTATAGTTAAGAGATTGCATGAATCTCAGAAGAGAATTTGAATTTTGGATTTTACATTGTTGAGACCGTGGAGACTTTTGAAGTTTCATTAAATGCATTTTGCGTTGTGCTATGGCTAGGTATGGCCCCCATAGACTCATTTGTTTGAACAAGCCTATGGGGACCAGGAAGTAGAATGTGGTTGTTTGAATATGCTTGGTCCATGGGAAGTGGTACTATTAGGAGGTGTGTCCTTGTGGGAGGGAGCACATCACTGTGGGGGTGGACTTTGAGTTTCTATGCTTAAACTCTGCACAGTAGAGACAGGACCCTCCTCCTGGCTGCCTGTGAGAGAGTCTCTTTCTCTGGTTACCACTGGATCAAGATGTAGAACTCTTAGCTCCTTTTACAGCACCATGTCTGCCTGGATGCTGCCTTGTTCCTGCCATGATAATGGACTGAACCTCTGGAACTGTAAGCCAGCCCCAACTAAATGTTGTCCTTTATAAAAGTTACCCTGGTCATGGTGTCTCTTCACAGCAATTTAATCCAAACTAAGATGGAAGTCTTCCATATATGCATTAGTCAGTGGGGGTAGGGGGTGGGGGAGGGCTACAAAGTTCCAAAAACTGGGGTACTTAAATAGCAGAATTTTTTCTTCAGAAGATCAAGGTGTTACTCTTGTTGTTGTTGAAATCATGTCTTACTTATCTCAGGCTGATTTGCACTTCCCTATGTAGCTGAGGATGACTTTAAACCCCTGATCCTCTGCCTTAACCTCCTGAGTGCTGGGGTCATAGCTGTGTATCACTGTGCTTGGTTCCTACACAGAGCTGAATCAAACCCTAGGACATGTGTACATTAGGCAAGCACTGAATCAATTGGGTTACATTCCCAGCCTCATGGATTGTTTGTTTGTTTGCTATTTATTTATTTATTTATTTGCCCTCTTACCTCAGTTTGCAAATGTCTGCCTTCTTGCCTTCTTGCCCTTTCTTGGTCTTTTTTTTTTCTCCCTTCTTCTATGCCTGAATGCTCCTGATGTCTCACTGTTTAAATCTCTTACAAGGACATCACTCTGTTTGATGTAGAGCCCAATCTATCAGTCTCGTTTTTACTTAATCAGCTCTTTGAAGGCACCATCTCTAAATATAGTTCTACTCTTAGTCTTCCCCTTAATGACTTCTTTCCCACTGGCAAAGAACTTACACTAACTAGAATCTCATTTATTTTTATTTTTTGGCTTTTTTTTTTTCTTGAAACAGAGTATCACTAGGTATGCCCTCCTGGTCTAAACTCACAAATATTCACCTGCTGTCTGCCTCCTGAGCACCAGGATTAAAGGTGTGTGCCACCGCAGCTGGTCAGTAGACATAATTTAGCAAATTAAAGTAAATGTTTAAAGTTGACCAGCTTTCTTTTTCCTTTTTGATTGGTGGAGAATATACACTAGCTTACTGTTCAGGAATCATCAGACTGCCTCTTGTCAGTTATCTGAATTTTCTGGCAAGACAGATGAAAGCCCAGCGAGTAATTTTAGAGTTATGTACTGTAATTTACTGTATAGATCAGTCTCGAGAATGCACTGTTTCCTCTGTCCAGAGTAATGTATAAGGGCTTCAAATGTTTGACCTTCTGGTCCAATGACACACCGTCTCCTAGCTCCTCAAAGATCTAGAGGTAGTCCTTTTAATTTTCTTTACCATTTTTATTAGAGTTTAGAAAAGGTTAATTAGGCAACCACCGATCTCAGGGGAAAGAAGATTTTAAAAAATATATAGAATATTACAAGATGTCCTCATTGGGTATGAAGGTAACACCACAAGGGGGAACTATAATTTTATCAAATTTGTCCTGGCAAGTTGGCTCAGAAGGTAAAATGATTAGAGCCTGCAGAGTTAATTTTAATATGCTAATACATCACAGCAAGTTGGGGACTTAAATAAAATGATACAATTAATATACTTTTATGAGATGTAGAAAGACTTAGTAAGGTCATTTGCAGATTACATTAGAGCTACATTTGGACTTACTGGGTTTAAAATTCAACATTCTTTAGAGGAAGCAGTGGATGTCTGACATGCTTCTCAAGTACCTTTGGATGATAGAATGTACATCCAATTGGGTGGATCTTGAGCTGGGATTGTAAAAATAAACAAATACTCCGATTTTCTCTCTAAATACTGCCAGGATCAGGCTTTTAGATCCCATGTGTGTGTGTGTGTGTGTGTGTGTGTGTGTGTGTGTTACAACCCAGAAAATGGTATGCTAATTCTGGAAGGGATTTTCTTTTGAAAGGGTGTTTAATTGATTTTAGAAGACTTTCCTATTTTACTGTGTCTCTGGAATTTTACAGTTTCGCTTGGCAGTATGTCTGAGTTTCTTGGTCCATCTTGGATGAACAGTTTCGTTACGTAATCTGAAGTCATTGAAAGTGATTATAATGATGAAGGAACTATAGGTATATGTGTGTGTATGTGTGTGTGCACATATGTACATGCATGCATGATACACATGTATAGGTGAGAGAACATCTCGTATGCGTCCATTTTCTTCTTCTACCACATGTTAGCAAGTGCCTTTACCCACTAAATCATCTCATCTGCCCTCTACTTTATTTTTTTGGACAAGGGTCTCTCATTGAACCTAGGGTTTATCAACTTGGCTTGGCTGGCTGGACAATGTGCTTCAGGGATTCCCCAGTCTGCCTCCCCGGGGCTGAGATCATAGATATACACTGCCTTTCCCAGTTTTTGTGTGGGTGCTGGGGAATCTACCTTGTGCTTGAGAGCCAAGCACTCTACCGACTGAGCCTCACCCCCAGCCTCCTTACTGGCTAACTTTTATGTTAATGTTAAAACATGTTCCCTTGAATCTCCCTCTAGGACTAAGTATACACATAAAAAATACCCCTTTGCATTTCCACGGAGTCCTGATTATCATGGGTTATCCCTGAGTGTCCCTGTGAAGCCCTAATTAGAGGAAAGAGTAATATATATCTGAAGCAGAGAAGTCATAGAAATAAGAAATACTTCAAATAATTCTCAATTTCTCATTAGCAAGCCCTGATAGAGAGCAGACATAATTAGAGCGATAGCGTCTAACTGGCACGCGTACATTTGACTAAAAGCCAAGAGCAACAGAGTCACGATATTTATGTTCATGTTTAAATTACTCGAGTGCTTAATTGTATAATTTCAGTTTCAATTACCAAACGCCCTCACTTTTAAAATTAGTCCTTTGAGTATTAGCTGCATGATGCTGTTATTAAAGTTGAAAATCTGCTATTACGGTTTAGAGAATTATTGAAAGTTGTTGGCATATGTCTTGTTTAATAAATAAGTTTAATTGTGCATGTAATCTGGTAATTAAGTAATGATGAATTATACTTTTTACAGAAATATAGAATGACTCCCCCCTCCCTTAGGGTGAAACAAAGCCACTTTTTAGGGATTTATTTCACAAGGAAAATATTATAAATCCTCTAAGATACCACTTTTACACCATAGGAACTCCTGTAAAATGTGTGACTTTTAGACAAGATTTACTTTTATTTATGCATGTGTGCATGTGTGTGCAAGTGTTTTCAGAGGCCAGAAGAGGCCGTCGGGTCCCCTGGAGTTGGAGTTCTAGGTGGTTGCTAACTGCCTGTGTAGGTGCTGGGAGCTGGACTCAGGTCTTCTGCAAGAGTAGCAAGTGCTCTTAAACACCAAGCCATCTCTCCTGCCCCAACTGTAAGAAACTGGAAATTTTATATTAAATATACCTCTCTGCCTCCCATCCTCATATAAAAGAGGCTGGGGCAGGAGGATGAAGTTCAATTGCTGAGGCAGCAGAGCACATATATATTTAACCCATGCTCAGCTTTCCCTCAGTAGGGGAAAAGCACTGCAGGCTAGCTCACACAACAGACAAGGCTGCTTTTAGCAACTCAAAGGTTGCTGCTACCTCCTGGGGTGAACTTCAGCACTCATGACAGCTCCCGGAGCTCAGTCTGCTCCATGGGTGTGTGTGTGTGTGTGTGTGTGTGTGTGTGTGTGTGTGTGTGTGTGTGTGTGTGTGTGTGTGTGTGTGTGTGTGTGAGTGTGCGCACGCAGAACCTTCTGCTCCTCACATTGTGCTTCTGTGAGCTTGGCTAGTCTCTGCTGAACTCCGAGGGGAGCAGCAATGGTTTCAGACCTACGTCTCAGAACAAGAAAATTGGGAATTCAATTGTATTTTTTTTTTTTTTATTTCTAAATGACACTGGCCTCTATCTTGATTCTGAGGCAAAATCGTTGCATCTAGAAGGATTGTAGTCTTGTCTGTGACTTCCTTTGGTGGCTCTTTGGAAGGCTTTTTTTTTCCCCCTAAGCTGCATGCTACGGATTTCTTTCTTGGGTCTCGGTGAGTTTTGGAATCCAGGTTTCTGGGTTGTTGGTTCCTCTCCAGTTCCATTCAGGTGACTCACGACGTGAGTTGAGGTCGCCAGGCTTGGCAGCAAGCACCTCTACCCACTGAGTTGCCATTCCAACCTTGAGACTAAAACGCACATTGAAAGGCAGTGATCCGTTCGGCAGACCAGACAGAGATGGAGTAAAACAGGCATCAGAGGACAGCACCAGGCCTTAGTGCCAGCCAAGACCTGAGTGTGAGAGAGGAACTAAGGACAGAGGATGAGTTGAAAGCCCTTAAAGAAAGTAAGTAGACTCTCTTTTCACCAAGGTGTTCCTGGGATAACCCCTTCTCCATGTTTTCAAAAAGGTAAGTGGACAGGGATCCAGGCTCCGTTGGTGCAGGGCAATGGTGCATGGCTTAAATAGGAGATACGATGAATCCTGAAAGCTGTATGGGCGAAGTACCTGTTTTCAGTTGCAGCCTCCAGAAACCCTGGGGCAGGGTTCTATGTTCCTAGTGAGAACACAGAGGAGTCTCCTCTGGGGAGATGGCCATAAAGAAAAGCCCTGGAAATAATGGTATTCAAGTCAATGAAAGGGCAAAAGCTCTGTTTAACTCCCCTTGGGGTCAGCAAGCCTTTCCCACAGGCTCACCCATCAGCTGGTCTCACTCTGCCACATGAATGGATGGCTGACCATCTTCAGGTTCTTAAGGATGTACAAAATGGAAGAGAATAAAACTGCTGTAAAAAGGACTCAGTGAATCTAGAAGACACACACACACACACACACACACACACACACACACACACACACACAGAATGTAACTTTAAAAATTAGAGAATATAGATAAAGAGACTCAGAAGAGCTTTTAGCCACACCCCTGAGAGCTGGAAAAGGGAACAACATAAGACTAAAGAGAGGCTGATTTAGGAACTAGAATTCTATATCCAGTAAGCTTCAAGCTGACTTATATAAATTATTAAATGTAGTATTTTTATTTGCCTGCAGAGCGACAGTTCCTCGGGGGGGGGGGGCAGGGAGGGGATCTCTAGTTTTTCTTTCTATTTTGAGACAGGGTTTCCTGTAGTCCAGGCTGGCCTCTAACTTCTTACATAGTCCAGGATGACCTTGAACTTTTGATCTCCTGCCTCTGTCTTCTGAGTGTTGGGATGAGAGATGTATGATACTGTGCCTGGGGCTGTGGAGCCAACTCAGGACTTTGAGCACATAAGTAAACACTATGTCAACTGAACTACACCCCAGCCCATCTGTGCTGGCTTGTTTTTAATGTCAGCTTGACACAAGTTAGAGTCAGGAACATCGGCTGAGAATGTGCTTCCATAAGATCAGGCTAAAGGGCATTTTCTTAATTAGTGATTGATTGGGGGAGGGCCCAGTCCACTGTGAGTGGTGCCACCCCTGGGCTGGAAGTCCTGGGTTCTATATGGAAGCAGGCTGAGCAAGTCATGATGGGCAAGCTAGTAAGCAATACTTCTCCATGGTCTCTACATCAGGTCCTGCCTCCAGCTTCCTGCCCTGTTTGAGTTCCTGTCCTGGCTTCCTTCATTGATGAACATTGATGTGGAAGTGTAAGCCCAATAAACCCTTTCCTTTCCATGTTGCCTTTGGTCATGGTATTCCATCCCAGTGATAGGAATCCTAACTAAGATACTGTATTTAGTGTCTTCTACGGACAAAGAGTCTGATTTATTTTAAAATTTCATGCAATTAATTATTATGATTTGTGGCGCATGAACGCATGGGCACACATGCCATAGCTCAAGTGGAGGTCAGGGGTTAACTCTGTGGAGTTAGTTCTCTCCTCCACTTCAATGTGTGTTCTATGGATCAGACTTAGCTTGCTAGGCCTATGCAGTCAGAGCCTTCATGCACTGGGCCTTCTTGCTGGCCCCAGAGTCTGATTTATTACTTGTTCATAAATGGTTTGGACTGTGATGTGCAGCAGAAAAACATTCCATGCAAGAGGTGAGGAAACTCAAGAAAGCCCCATTATAGTCACAGCAGGCACTTTCCATCCCTTCTCCATTGCGTTCCCTCAGTCCACCAGGATTGCCCTCAGCTGAGGTAAGTGCAAGGCACGCCCAGCCCTCACCCTCTTCCCCTAGAGGAGCTGAGGAAGGGGACACAGGACAGCCTATGAGAAGCTGGGTGGAGATGGTCAGGCTCAAGCCTCAGCCAATGGGATTTAGGAGACCGATGGGCAAGTGTCTCATGTCTTTGGTCTCAGCTGTCTGCCAGCTCCAATCTGCACCCTGGGTGTGTCCCCGAGGATCTCAGTAGGCCAAGCTTGGCGTGTCTGGGGAGGTGATCTGCTCATGGGTGCACTCTCAGTGAGTCTGCACTGTTGCTTGGCCAAAGCACTGGCAATCTTTCCTAGGATTGTCTTTTGGGGGAACCAGGGATAATGCGTGGGAGTTTTCTATGCTAAAATACAGAAACATCTTCCCTTTGAATTCTCTGAGAACAAGAGAAATGAGATGAACTGGATAATTCTTTACTGATTTGTAAGCTGTAGTGTTTTCTTGCTCTGTTTTATTTGTGGGGGAAAATGGGAGAGGAAAGAGGTGCCAGAAGGAGTATCTTTTTCTTCGTCAGAGTTTGGATATTTTAGCCCCACCCCCTTTAAAATGCTTCAGAAGTATTCCAAATTATTTTGGTTATTTACCATGACAATAATCTAATACGTCTTCCTAGAAATTTCCATAGATGCTATAACGTTAGCATAGAGTGATAACACCTTATTCTGCTTAGGTGAGAAAACCAGGAATTAGAATTACCCCCTCCTGGGCCGTAGGAGAGAGGTTGTGTTATGATTTTCAGTTGGTTTGATTTCTTGTATGTTTTTGGAAAACAGATTTTTTGTTTGTTTGTTCGTTTTGTTTTTGTTTGGACATGGTCTCAGAGTGTAGCCCAGGCTATCCACAAACTGAAGATCCTTCTGCTTCTAACTCCCAAGAGTGCTATGATTGCAGGCTCAGTCTCCTCCCCACTCTTTGTCTTGATAACTCCATCTCCCATAGCTCCTACACCATCTTTCTGCCTTAGTATCCCAAAAGCTGGATTACAGGCATGTGCCAGTAGATCTAGACAGAGATAACTCATTTGCATGCTAGTCTTATGGTCCTTGCTTATCATTTTGTCTTCCAGGAGTTCCCAGTAGGCAAATAGCGGAAATGGATCGTGCCTATGGGCAGTGTGCTGACTTTCGAGAGCTGCTGGTGTGGTTTGAGATTTCCTCACTGGCGATGATGAAAAGAAGTTTCAAGTGAGACAGAAAGATGCTTTGCAAAGAGTCACAGGATTGGACTGGCGCCTGCCCTGGACTCAGCAGACCAAACCCAGGTGGAGTGTGACAGCAGTTGTTTTCAGGAGACCTGGTTTCCAACTGACTGCAGCCAGCTGACTGGTGGATGAGTGAAGCTATAGCCAGCTAAATTGTTTTCACCTTGGCTTTTTCTTTGTTCTTTTTTTAAAAGATTAATTTATTTATTTTATATGTAAGAGTACACTGTAGCTGTACAGATGGCCATGAGCCATCATGTGGCTGCTGGGAATTGAACTCAGGATGGCCCCGCTTGCTCAGGTGTAATATACTGTAGCTGCTGTCTTCAGGAACACCAGAAGAGGGCGTCAGATCTCATTATGGGTGGTTGTGAGCCACCATGTGGTTTCTGGGATCTGAACTCAGGACCTTCGGAAGAGCAGTCAGTGCTCTTACCCGCTGAGCCATCTCGCCAGCCCTGTCTTTGTTCTTTTTGAGAAAGGAATTTAGAGTTTAGACTGTAGACCAGGCAGGCCGTGAATGCACACTTCCTGCTTTGGCCTCTTGAGTGTTGGGAATGCAGGTCTGAGCCGGCATGCCCCATGTTTGTTTTTCTATTGATGGCGTTTGGGCATCGCTGGCTGGAGGTTTTAGAGTATTATTGTTCTTGTCATGGGAGCTCTCACGTTCGAGGAGACGCTTCTTTTGCCTTGTTTTGAATTTCTGTGCTTGTGTAAACTGGTAAGCTTAACTGTGTATGGAATTTTCTCCTTACCAGACTTACTACAAAGGGGAAGGTTACGAATGTGTAGATCATGGTTTTTTTTTTTTTTTTTTTTTTTTTTTTTTTTTTTTTTTTTTTTTTTTTTCTGTGTGCGCATGTGGAGAGTGCAGGTCGACCCCCGGTGTCACTGTTTAGGAGCCAACCATCTTGCTTTTTGAGACTGTCTTTCGTTAGGTCCTGGGGCTCTCTGACTAGGCTAAGCCTGCTGGACAGTGAAGCCGACCCTCGGGAGCCCCAGAGATCCTCCTATAATTCCAGTTCTGGGATTAAGGTACCATGCTTAGCTTTTACCGGGGTTTGGGGATTGAATTTGGGTCCTCATGGCAACCACTCTACCAACTGAGCTGTCTAGGCATCCTTGACTTTTCAAGTCAAGGGTATGGGGTTAACCTGTCCTAACTGAGCTCGGTTGGAAAATGTTTGGTTCTCATCTAGGATACCCATTTTACAGAGTCACAGGGTATTGACTGAACTAATGCCCATGAAGCACAAAGTGCAGTGCCTGTGATCTATCTATCTATCTATCTATCTATCTATCTATCTATCTATCTATCTATCTATCTATCTACCTATCTATCTATCTATCATCTATCATTTGTCTACAATGGTGTTCCGAACATTCAAACTTAAGAAGAGGAATCTGAAGTCAGCCAAGTAGGAAGAGGCCCTCCACTTCTGTTCATGGGAGACTAAATCTCATTCCTGGAGCAATGTGGCCTGGAGATGCTGACTTGAATTTAGTTCCTTCTTGAATTTAGTACACTGGCTTATGGCTGCTAGTTCATTTCAGCTTCTCAAACACCTGAAGCAGGAGTGCTCCTCAAATTGTCATCTCAGCATCAGTGTTCCTTCCAAAACCACTTGGACTGTGGCTCTGACTACTATCTCAGCACACACCTGAGCTAGCCCGGCTTGGTATTTCCATCTTTATTTCTCTCCTCCTTTTTTTTCTTCTTTCATTCTTTAACCTTTCTATATTTTTGCTATGTATTTGTGGTGTGTGTGTGTGTGTGTGTGTGTGTGTGTGTGTGTGCACGTGCGCAATGCGGGGAATAGATGTCTTGGGTGGTAGTAAAATAATCAAGCTGTCCCTACATGGGCAGCAGGGGAGAGGAGCCCGCCAGCAACCCACCTGTTACAGGGCATAGGTGACCAGCCATTCTCCAGTATAGCTTATTGGTGAATCTTTACAATATTGACTTACAGGCTGGAGGGCCTGGGTATGAGGCATGAGCAGCAGGAAGCAGGCAGAGCATCAATTGGGATGCAGAGACATTGCAGCACTGGCCAGCATCCTTGTTTCAGGAACTTAAAAACTGCTGGAGGTTATTGGACAATGGGTAAACCCCACAACACTTAAACGTGGGAACTGCCTGCCTTTTCTGGTTTACCCCAGATCAAGTGTGCTGATTCATGTAGCAAGATGGGGTGAACTCTGGGCAAAGAGTTTGTTTTTCACTAAGTTGTATATTTCCATTATGTCTCCAATCTCCCCCTTCTTCCTCTTCTTCCTTCTCCCCTTCTTCCCCTCTTCCCCTCCCTCTTCTTCCTTCTCTTTCCTCTTCCTCCTTGGTTTCAGTAGCCCAGGCTATCTAATTGATTTATAGTGGAGGATGGACTTGATTCTAATCCTTCCTTGAGAATCCTGAAGGGGGAAATCTTGGCATCTTTGTCTCTAGCCAATGTGATGTTTTGGATCTAGTCAGTGGGCTGAGGAACCCTGAAGTGTTTATAGAATCATCAAGTGAAATTATGACATTATTTCTGTACTAGTAGTTAGCTCAGGCTTCCAAGACCCTGCCCTGAAGTCGTCACTATTTATATGGCAGAGCTGGGTTGGAAGTGTTTCCTGTTCTGTCCACAGGGACTCTTGAAGATTGGCTCCCAAACTGATCTCTGCAGAAAGTACAAGAGAAAGAAACAGGCCACTGTTTATTCGCTGTCTGTTTGCAAATAAATTAGTGATTTGATTTATTTATTCTTTCTCTTAGGATGATTATTTATAACAAAGGATGGGGACTGACAAACTTTTGGAAAACAAGATTTTGGAAAGATTCAGATTTCAAATATGCCAGGGTAAGAAAAGTCAGAGATGATAAGGAAGGAAAAAAGAAAACCAAACCAAAAAAAATCCAAAAAACCAAAAAACCAAAAAAAAAATCCCAAAAAATCCAAAAAAACAAAAAACAAAAACAAAACAAAAAACCCCAAAACCCTAAACCAAAACAAAAAACCCAAAAAAGCAAAAAACAAAAACAAAACAAACAAAAACTCAAACCAAACCAAAACCAAACCAAACCAAAACCAAACCAAACCAAACCAAAACCCAAAAAAACTATTGGCTACTACAGAACCAAAAGGGAAACTTCTTATGGACTGTGTGAGCTTCAAAAATAAAGCAGAAGAAGGACAGAGAAATGAAGATGTGCATAAGAGAGGTGATGTGATGGTAGCCATGACTAGGCTGGTGTGACTCCCAGAGGCTGAGAGTACTGGCTATTCTTCTAGAGACCCGGGTTCAATTCCCATCACCCACACAATGGAACTCCAGTTCCTGGGGGCTCCCATGCCCTCTGATTCCGCTGGCACTGCATGCATGTGGTGCATAAATATACATGCAGACAAAACACAAATACAGAAATTAAAACAAGGGGGAAAAAGCCTCCTCTCTGGACCATGAATAAAATGCTTATGCATTTTTTTGGTGTGTGTTTAAATCATGACATAGTGGTTTTTTAAAAATCAGGTATATTTCTATTTATATGTATGTGTATGCAGATGTTTATTGAGGCAAGAAGAGGCATTATATCTTCTAGAGCTGGAGTTACAGGCAATTGCGGGCTGTCTGATGTGGGTGCTGGAACAAACTGGTCCTCTTGCAAACTCAGGAAGTGCTCCTAACTGCTGAGCCATCTCTCCAGCCTTGACGGAATGTGTTTTAGAAGGCACTTTTGTGGATGCGATGAGCTCTTCTTTGATAAAAGGTTTGAATCATAGAAGGGAATATCTATTTAAGCCTGTTTGGTTGTTTGTAAATGCAATATTGAAACACAAGCGTGAACTGGGCATAATGGCAAGTGCCTTTAAATCCAGCACTTGAGCTCCAGGTCAGCCATGGCTACATAGTGAGACCCTGTCTGAAACTCAGAAGTACCAACAGAGCAAAAGCACAGCACTAACACTATACTCTTTTTCTTTCTTTTCTTCCTTTCTTTTTCTTTTTCTTTTTTTTTCTGAGTCAGGGTTTCTCTATGTAGCCCTGGCTGTCCTGGAACTCATTCTGTAGACTAGGCTGGCCTCGAACCCTCATACTCAGAGATCCACCTGCCTCTGCCTCCCAAGTGCTGGGATTAAAGGCATGTGCCACCATTGCCCAGCAACACTATACTCTTGATAGGTATCACTTGGCCTCTCTACCTTTGGATCAGGATAGCAGGCTATGTCTATGTAGATTAGTCTGGCCTTGAACTCACAGTCCTCGAGTGTCACCATGTCTGGCTGGCTCTTTCTGTTTCCAGGGGATCTTATTTCTCCTGGTCTAGACTCTTAGCTGGCTCCAGAGTGACATAGTTGTCTTGTGTGACACCACAATGAGTGTTAGCACAAGCAGGAAAGAGAATGGATTCCTGGGGCTTGAGCATTGCCTTCTAAAAGGCTTACTCCGGCTTGTGACCCATTGCTGCAGAGGCACACGTGCATGGCTGAGGTGGCAGAGCAGACCAGAGTAGATACGCTCCTTGCCAGATGTGGGAACAGAGACAGTCTTACATCTCAGATACTGGGTGCAGTTCCTGTGTTCATTTAGAATCTGAATACAAGACAAGAGGCAAGGTCACTCTATTAAGAATGTCATCTACAGAGTACACTTTCCCCCAGGGTGGTGGTGGTGATGGAGGTAGAGGAGGAGGGGGGAGAGGAGGAGGAGGAAGAGGAAGAGGAGGATGCTCTTCAGATACCTGGACGTGTCAGGAAGCCTATGTCTATTCTACCCTGTTTAAGTCCATTTGTTACTTTTTCAGGTAAAGTGACATCTTTAATGACTTGTCTCTTCATTTCTCCATTGAAGATACCAGGGGTAATGATTGTGACTCCCTAACTTCAGAGAATCTCTTATAAGAATCACATGTCAATAAAAAAGCTAATGGCCAATGAGTCGAGGCAGGAAATAGGAGGTAGGACATTGGCAAGAAGAGAGAGGGTTCTGGGGAAATAGTGAGAGGCTAAAAGGAGAGATTGGAGAGCCGAGAAGGGAGCGGGATAGAAGAGACAGTCATAAACCATCTGGTAGAGGCACTCGGAGAGATGCTGAGGGGTGGGCCAGGACTGAAGGAGAGGTAACCATATGGTAGACATAGAGTGAAACTGAGTTTAGGTGTTTATAAAAAGTTAAAGAGGCATAAGGTATGTTCTATGGGTGTGTGGTGAGGTATGGGGTGAAGGGGTGCCTCGGCGGGCCCATGCCAGGGCATCCCTTCCCCCTGAGGGACCAGCCACACGAGGGTATAGTATAGAATAGAGTTTATTCAGGGTGTGGGGAGGGGAGTAAAGAGGGTAGTAGAGGCAGAGAGGGGGAGAGAGTAGAGAAGTAGAGGCTAGACATGACCATATGGAGAGAGGGGGGACCGGAGTGGGGAGAGAGGGGGAGCAAGAGGGAGAGGCAAGAGAGGGAGGAGGGGCAAGCAGCCCCTTTTATAGTGGGCCAGGCCTACCTGGCTGTTGCCAGGTAACTGTGGGGTGGAGTTTAGACAGAATGCTAACATAGAGTAGTTTAAATGGATTAAATAAATTAAGAGCTGGTCAGGGAATGAGCCAAAGCTTATGGCCAGGCATTTATTAATAAACACTTAGTCTCAGAGTCATCGTTCCAGGAGCAGAACTGGGAAGGAAAACTGGCATTTGATATTTTTAACACTGCCTTGTCTATTGGCCACGTGGTTTCGTGGTTTCTTCTTCTCTTCCTTCCCCTCCATGGCTCCGTCCTTATTTCTCCATTTCTGCCCCAGCCTCCTGTTCCACCATGCTTAAGTGCTCCTTGTGTAATCTCATCTTAGTCCATTTGGGATTTTGTTTTGAGATGCCAAATCTTTTAAGTTCAGACTCCATTTTAGAGAACCTGACCTAAGTTTGAACTCAGGTAAACTAACAGCATTGGTACCTAGCATTAGTTTCCAAGTTGTCCACCCCCCCCCCCAACAAAACCCAAGCCTAGCTCCAGTTTCTAGGCTAATCCCCAAGAAGACCAGTGTCTCCAGGTTATTCCCCCAACAAACCTGTACCCCCACAAGCCCACCCCCTGCCTAACAACCACCAATGCAGAGGAGAACAGAAATTAAGTTCATGATATGACTCCCAGCACCAGTCAATTATGTTAAAGGCCACAGTAGCTTTCCAATTAGATGCTTGCACACATACTCCCTGCTTGTTGCTTATTATAAAGCCTTGCCCAATAGACATTCGGGGCTCCCCTTCCCCCCCACCCTGCAAAACCGTCCTTGTGACTGTGGTGCATTGAGGGGACCTGAGCTAGCTCGAATAGAATAAAGACCCTGCTGTGAGTTGCATCAGATTGGCTCCTGTCGTTTTTGGGGGGATCATTAACATTTCCCTGGAGCTACAATTTGATTTCTCACACATTTGGAGACCCAGAATTCCATGGTCCAGGGGATGACTAATTCAGGCCTGCTCTCAGCTTGGATGGTGTCTTTTGCTTGTGCCTGAGCTTCTCATTTGGTGAAAAGGATGAACCAGGCTCCTGGGCCTGTTTGTTAAGGTCACGAATTCCATTGGCTAGTGTCCATTCTTCTGACCCAACCACTTCTCAAAGGCCCTGCCTTCTAAAGCCATCATCTTGGTGATTCATTTTCTTTTCTTCTTCTTCTTTTTTCTTTTCTTTCCTTTTTCCTTTTTCTTTTTCTTTTCTCTTTTGTTTTTTTGAGACAAGGTTTCTCTGTGTAGCCCTGGCTGTCCTGGAACTCACTCTGTATACCAGGCTGGCCTCGAACTCAGAAATCTGCCTGCCTCTGCCTCCCAAGTGCTGGGATTAAAGGCGAGCGAGCGGGAGCTCTGCATGGGAAGGCACCCTGCAGCCACCCTGTTTTGATGGAATTCCCACAGCACAAGTTTAATCAGCTCAGATAGTTCCATCGGTTACCTTTCCTGCCTTTTCTCTTGCTTCATTGTGCGCTGTTACAATGGAACGTGGAGGCTGGGTCATTTACAAAGAACAGAATTTCCTCTCTCACAGTTACAAAAGTTGGCAAGTTTAAGATCAGGATGTTGGCATGTGCTCTGGGCTGCTCACTGCTTCCAAAAGAGCACCTAGGATGTTGTGTCCCCACAACATCCCCCATTAGATGAGTGGAGGCCTCATCTAATGCCATTTGTGATGGAAGGACCTTCAAGGCTCAACTGCCTCTTAAAAGCTCGGCCTAATAGGGCTCTGCCCTCAGCGGCTCCGCCCTCTAGGTTAAAACTGTCATAGTGCTAGCTCCGGACTTCCGGAAGTACGCGTTCAAACGATAGCCCTCTCCACCCAAGTCCCCGTGGAGCTTAGGAGCAGATACTTACGTGGGCCTATGAAGCCTCCGGGTGCAACCCCAGTCTTTGGTTACCTTCCTCATCAGGAGAGGCAAGGAAAAAGGAAGTAGAGCTAGTTTTCATTCCGGAGGAAGGTTGTCAGGGCACGGACATGCTTGCAAATGTTCTTTTTTCTATTTTGTTTAAAAAACTAACTTACTTTCTGGGCTGCATTCAGAGTCATTCGATAGCCAGGATCACCCTTGACCTCCTGATTATCTTGCCTGTAATTCCTCAGTCCCGGGATTGCCGGCATATGCGGTTTATACCTACGGCTTTCTTCACCATACTCACGTGTTGAGACCTGCCATGAACAGCTTTCCAGTTGACCAAGTGTCGTTCTCTCTGGAATGCCCAGGCTCTGAACTATGTAAAAGATTGAAGTGGGTTTAAATCTATGCTCACATGAGATTTTACTCGGAATAGGTCTTTATGAATATTCATGTTGAAGTACTTAGCCTCGGGGTGTGAAATATTAATCTCTTACCTGAGTTTTACATCTAATTCTCTTTCAATGACACAGAAAAATTAAATGTTACCTGCCACCAGGGGCATCATTAGGATGAGCTCTGTGGATTAAAAGTCTGAGAGAAGAAACTCATGTCTCAAAAAAATTTTTTTTCTTTGTTGCTATTTCCAATTACATGCCAGGCAAAATGTACAACGCTATCACCATTGTTTTTTTCTCCTGTTTATCTATACATATATCTGTATATCTATATTTGAGAAGCAAATAACAATAGAGGGCAGTTTCTATAGGTAGTCAACGTCTTAATAATATTTGTTAAGAATGGACACACAGGGCTGGGCATGTGGCTCAGTTGGTGGAAGGCTTGCCCAGAATTTTCAGAGGCAGGCCTTAGAACTGCATAAAGCAGGTATGATGGTACATGCCTGTGTCCCAAGCTATTAGACGGTAGAGGCAACAGAGATGAAGGTCATCCTCATCTACATAGTGCGTTTAAGGCTAGCCTTGGACACGGACACACACACACACACACACACACACACACACACACACACACAAACAAACACACATCATGGTCCACTGTCCAGGTCCAGAAAGTACAGTCTTAGCCTTGGAGAGCAGAGCCTCAGAAACAGATGTGGTGGGACACAAGTTAAACCACAGCACTCAGGATGGGGAAAAGACATCATGAGTTAGAAGCCACCTGTGCTACATACATAACTCTGTTTCAAACAAAACACAAACCTCAGGGATGAGTCAGCAGGGAAAGCAATTGCTCTTTACTGAAGGGAAGAGGAGAAGTGACACAGAGAGAGGCTTCTCTTGTGATGCCTTTGTCTTTGCTTTCAGTTTTTAAAGATGTATTTTATGTATGGGAGTATGCACCATATCTGTGTACCATGTGCACACCAAGGGCACACAGAGGCCAGAAAAGGATGCTAGATACCCTGGAATTGGAGTCGCAGATGTTTGTGACCCTCCAGATTGCTGGGAACCGAGGAACAAATGCTCTTAACTGCTGGTCCATCTCTCCAGCCCTTTGATTTCCTTCTTTCTTTGTTTCTTTCCCCCTTTCTTTTCTTCCTTCCTTCCTTCCTTCCTTCCTTCCTTTCTTCCTTCCTCCCTCCCTCCCTCTCTCTCTCTTTCTCTTTCTTTTTTTGTAGTTTGAGAATTGTGTTTGCTTGAAAAGTTGAAGGGAGAAGGGCAGCTACAATGAATATAGTTTGAAAAAAATTGTGTCTTCATTACAACAGTATTTGTGGAAGAAATTTAGGAACAAGGGACAAATAAAAAGATCCCCCTGACCCATCCCAGCAAACCACTACTTTATCAGTTTACATCACTCAGTTTTTTATTACCTACTAAAATTTCAAATGTGTATATTTCACAAAGTAGACTCACACTAGTGTTTTGGATATTGTTTCGAACAGCTGTCTATGACTCTACTATGTGGATGTCTTATTATTGACTTAAGCATTGAGACATTTTGATACTTAGTTGCAAATTTATGGTTGAACTTTAAAACTCATTTCATGAGCACATGTGCACAGGTATAGAGGCCAGAAGTCAACCTGCAATGTTCTTCCTCAAGAGCTGTCCACTTGGAGCTTTGAGTCAGGCTCTCTCATTGATCTGGAGCTTGCTGATTACATTAGCTGGGTTGGCTAGAGAGCCCAAAGGGTCTGCCTGTCTCCACCAACCAACCCTGGGATGGTAAGCTTGTATTGTCATGCTCAGCTTTATATGTCCTTATAACCCTAGGACTTAATGCATTCTGGATGAATGTCCTAAAACCAGTCTACAGCCCAAACTTGTAATTTTGTTATTAACAGCATATCAGTGAACATCCTCAAAGCTGTGGGCCTGGCAAGGCAGTCCTCTCCTGAGACACAGCTCTTTCCCCATATCTTCTTACGAGATTCATTGTGGTGGGATTTCACCTGTATATAATTAATTTTTTTTTTTTTTTAATTTTTCGAGACGGGGTTTCTCTGTGTAGTCCTGGCTGTCCTGGACTCACTCTGTAGACCAGGCTGGCCTCGAACTCAGAAATCCGCCTGCCTCTGCCTCCCAAGTGCTGGGATTAAAGGCGTGAGCCACCACTGCCTGGCAATTAATTTTAAAACTTACATTTTAGAAATTAATTCTGGGTTTGTGGAATGAACCTCTCCTATGAGTCTAGTCCCCTGGGTAGGTAGCCTTGGGCCTGGGCTAGCCAAGAACAAGTGCTGGCTTCCATTTTCTTGGTTTTGTCCTTTATTGGGAGGAAACAAGGTGGCAGGAGAGGGTGCCATTCCTAGCCATGGACAGCTTTGTATTCTTCTGGATAGAGTTCTGCTGTGGTAACGAAGAGAAGGATGGTCTCAGTGCTCACAAGTCAAAGTTCACTCGAGTGAACAAGAGTTAACCTCCCAGCCTCCATTTTGAATTCTACTAAAGGCGATTTCAATTAATTTTGGCAGCTTAAGTTGCAAGAGCAGCCTTGGTACTGGGGATTCCAATGATACAGTAGCCTGGAGACATCTTGCTTGTGTTTCCTTATTCAAATGGAAGTTGGCCTGTCTTCTCTCCTCCTTACTGTGGAGAATGAAAAAAAAATTGATCAATCTCTTTCTCGGTCTTCCCTCTCCAGAGAGTTTTATTTCATAGCCTAGGCTGATTTCACATTGGCAGTCTACCTGCTTGGCTTCACAAGTCCTGGGATTAGAGGCAGGCCCTGTCATACCTGACTTTCTTAGTTAGGGCTCCTGTTGCTGTGATGAAACACCATGACCAAAAGCAACCTGGGGAGGAAAGGGTTTATTTAGCGTATGTATCCTGAATCACAGTCCATTGAGGTAAGCAAGACAGGAATTGGAACCAGGTAGGGACCTGGAGGAAGGCGCTGATGCAGAGGCCATGGAGGGGTGCTGCTCACTGACATGCTCCTCATGGCTTCCCCAGTCTGCTTTCTTATAGAACTAGGATCACCAGCCCAGGCATGGCACCACCCACAATAGGCTAGGCCCTCTCCCATCAATCACTAAGTAAGAAAATAAATCTTTATTAATTGTACAGAGCCCAATCTTCCAGAGGCATTTTCTCCACTGGGGTACCCTTCTCTCAGATGACTCCAGCTTGTATCAAGTTGACATAAAACGAGTGAATACAGATGGCTAGTAAAACTAGATGAATACAGATCTATTCTAAGCTACTGTGGTGGTGATTACTGGTGGTGGTCTATTTACTGATGGTGGTTCCTGAGCCTCGATTCCCCGGAATGCTACAACTAGGTTAGATGTAATGATGGATATCAAACTCACTTAATTACAGACAGGTTATGTGTCCATCACTCCAAGCCCTGCTGGGAATCTCAAGTGGCCACCTTGCCTGTGGACATATGTAGTGACCATTATACTAGTTAAAATCCACTGCAATAATAGCCACACAGCATATTCCTATCTCATCTTTCCTTTTCACATTTTTTTTTTAAAAAATTAAGACCCTTTAATTATAATTACTGTGTGTGCATTTGTGTGTCTGTCTGTATGTGTGTATGCATGTGCACACACATGCAGGTTTGTGTGTGTGCACATGTGTTTGGACAGAGGACAACCTCAGGTATCATCCTCAAGAACACCATCCACATCCTTCCACACAGGATGACTCACTGGCCTGGAGTTTATTAATGGGTCCTGGCTGAATGGCTAGTGAGCTCCATCATCTGTCTGCTTCACCTCCCCAGGGCTGGGATTACAGGGGCACATCAGCTTTTCTGCTGTGTAAAGTGGGTTCTGGGAACCAGGCTAATTCTCTCCTGACTGAGCTCTATCATCCTGCTTTGCATACAGTGTCTGTGCCCTGAGTAGGAGCTTTCTTTTCTGTCTCTTTGTCTTGTGGGGAAAAAACCCTGCTAGCAACAAAGCATCTCTCTGAACTTGGGTGTGCTTTCCCCTTTAAGAGTGAAGAGAATCTTGGGTATCCGTGACCATGTTACGCCTTGTCCCTAGTTTTACAGATTAGAAACTGATGGTTTAGCAGGTAAAGGGACTTGCTGCCAAGCTTGATGCCCTGAGTTTGACTCCTGGGTCCCATCCAGTAGGATAGAACTGGCTCCCACCACTTGTCTTCTGACTTGTTCGTGTGTACTCTAGCACCCACGTGCCCTGTCCCC
>NW_022196905.1:245750281-245764321 GCF_008632895.1 Mastomys coucha
TTGAGGCCAGCCTGGTCTACAGAGTGAGTTCCAGGATAGCCAGGGCTACACAGAAAAACCCTGTCTCGGAAAAACAAATAAAACAAAACAAAACAAAACAAAAACAAAAACAAAAAAAAGAATTAAAAAATTAGGATTAGGGACTGAATTATAATTTTAGTCCCTAGTACAGTGCCAGACATATAAAGTGATCAATAAATGCTTAAATGATGATGTAATAGAGAAGTTGTTGTATGTTTAATGTGCTTTTTTTTTTTTTGTCTGCAACATGAGATGAGATTTTGTTAGATAGCCCTGCCTTGAACTTGCAGTAGTCTTTTGATTTTGTCTCCCAAGTGTGCCTGGGATAACAGGCACACACTACTGAACCTGGCCAATGTGACTTTTTGTTTGGTTTTTGAATGTTTCAGCCTTGCCAAGTGTTGGGATTACAACTGTGCACCACCACACCAGAGTAGCTAAGTTGTTTGTGTTTTTTTTTTTTTTAAGATGGCAGTTTAATAACTTTTCTTTTTGAATTGGTGGTATAAACTCAAGTTTACTTTAAAAAATTACGGAGAGAAAATGACCAGTCTTTTACGGCAGCATGTGAGGCTCTCACATAACTGAGAACATAAAACACCCGCGTTCTCTCTCTATCCAGCTTCTTGGTGCTGGCAATGCTGTGGCCTGCTGCCCCACGGGACTGCCATCCTATCCGCCGTTCTACTTAATCTTGCACATAGTGTGTGGGTTCTCTGTCCTCTAGTTCCCTCTGAATATTTTAATGCTTTCTTATTCACTCCCATTTTCAAGGCACCGGAAACTTCTTCAGATTCACCTGCAGAAATACCACCACCCACCCCTGCCAGACACGAGTCAGCGCCTTCTGCTGGTGAAACCCTGACTCTGGCTTTGCAGTCCGTGTTCTCGCTAATACAGGTCACTCTACCTGGGCAATCTTCTTTGTCAACAGTCACGTGTTTAAATACATCTTGGAAAAAGAAATCGGCTTATTGTTATGCATATGGGTATTTTTCTTGTATGTATGTCTGTGTATCACATGCATGCAGCGTCCACAGAGGCCAGAGGTGGGAATTGGATCCCCTGGGACTGGAGTTACAGTTGGTTGTGGGCTACCCTGTGGATGCTGGGAATGGGAACAAGGGTCTTCAGCAAGAGCAGCCAGTGCTCTTAACCATGAGCCATCTCTCTAGCCTAACAGCTTTTACTTTGAGTACCCTGACTTGGGAGCCCTTGAAAACCAGCGTGCTAATAAGCCAGCTAGGGTTTGCACTCTTGGGAAGAGCTTCTCTCTTCCCCTATCTCCAGGTACACCTTCCATCTGGGTGTACTTCCTCCCCTGGAAATCCCAGATATTCTGACCTTCTCTTTCTAACCCATTACTTGGAGGGCCTGTTTTCCCACTTAGGCCTGGTTGGCCGACTGTTGCTTGGTCTTCCTGAATGAGAGCTTACACATACATCTTTGGTAGTTGGAGAGATGACTTGTGATGTGAAGTGGGAATTCTGATTTGTATTTATTGTGTGTTGTCCTGGCGTTAAACACCATGGTTGGTGTATGTTAGGAGCGTCTGAATGTCTGCGGCTTTGAGAGAGTTTTCTTGTCACCAGATCAACTTGCCTTTCAGAAGATTCACATATTTTCATGTTATTTTTTGCAATGATTAATTTTTTTCCCTCTTCTTTTCAACTTCTATTTTTTTTTTTTTTGGTTTTCTTCGAGACAGGGTTTCTCTGTGTAGCCTTGGCTGTCCTGGAACTCACTCTATAGACCAGGCTGGCCTCGAACTCAGAAATCCGTCTGCCTCTGACTCCCAAGTGCTGGGACTAAAGGTGTGCGCTACCACTGCCCAGCCTTTTCAACTTCTGTTGTTGTTGTTGCTGTTTTGTTTGTTTTTTTGAGATAGGGTTTCTCTGTATAACCCTGGCTGTCCTGGAACTCACTCTGTAGACAAGGCTGGCCTTAAACTCACAAATCCACCTGCCTCTGCCTCCTAAGTGCTAGGATTAAAGGCGTGTGCCACCACTGCCCCCTTTTCAACTTCTTAAACATTAAAAAAAACCAAAAAACAAAAAACTCTCTTTGGCTGGGCAGTGGTGGCACACGCCTTTAATCCCAGTACTTGGGAGGCAGAGACAGGCAGATTTCTGAGTTCGAGGCCAGCCTGGTCTACAGAGTAAGTTCCAGGACAGCCAGGGCTATATAGAGAAACCCTATCTGGGAGAGGAGGTAGCGGGGGGTTGGGGAAAGAACTCTCTTTGGATTGTACTGTGATAGCCTTTGTACAGCAATTTCAGAACATGTATTAGATAAAAAACATTAGCATGTTCTCAAGCCAGGCTTAAGTGTAGCCCTCAAGAAGCTGAGGCAAGTGGATCTCTGTGACTTCTGGGCTAGCCTGCCTGGTCTGCATTGAAAGCTCCGGGCTAGTCAGAGCTATACATAGTGAGATCTTACAGACAGGCAAAAACAAAAATTTGCATGTTCTCTAGGATGGCCAAGGCAGGTTTGACTGCTGAGCCATGGCACTGGTTGGCTGTTGATTAGCTGGGCTCTGGGCTCGCTACTCAGGAGTTACCTTCCTCTCTCTGTCGACAATTCCACACACTCCTTAAATAAATAACTAATAACCCAGAGGAGCTTGGAAACCCTCTGATTTTACAGGAGTTGCTAATGGGATTTGCCTGTCCTTTGCTGCAGCTGGCATGGTGACAATGGGCAGTGGAGCTCCCCACCCCTACCCCAGAGAGAGGGTTCCCCTATCTCTAGGTGGGAAGTAGCAATGTAGCTACCCCAGCGCTGTCTTGCAAAATCTGCTTTCTTTCTCTTGTTTTCTTTTCCTAATTATTTAAAAATAATGGGGGCTGGTGAGATGGCTCAGCGGGTAAGAGCACTGACTGCTCTTCCAAAGGTCCTGAGTTCAATTCCCAGCAATCACATTGCAGCTCACAACCACCAGTAATGAGATCTGATGTCCTCTTCTGGGGTGTCTGAAGACAGCTACAGTGTACTTATTTATAATAATAAATAAATCTTTGGACTGGAGCAAGCAGGGATGGAGTGAGCAGGATTGACCAGAGCGAGCAGAGGTCCTAAATTCATTTCCTAGCAGCCACATGAAAGCTCACAACCATCTGTACATCTATAGTGTACTCAGATACATAAAATAAATAAATAAATCTTTAAAAATATACTTATGTGTCTATTATTAAAACTAATATTTATGTGTCTATTATTAAACCTCTCTGATTTCCCTCTTTCCCCATATTAAATGGTTTCTACTAGTTTAACACCCGACCTGGCTTTACTTGGTTATTCTAACTGTTCATTTACTTTTAAGTGTTGCAGTATACTTTATTTTACTTTATTTTGTAACATATAACATACTCCAGAACAGCAGGACCAGAAACACAGGTGTAAGATCAATACAGCTAACATTATTTAAGCACCAATTTGACTAAATGAAGCTAACTCAGTTGCCCCTAAAGCAAGCATCCTTCTCCATAAAATTGAAAACAAAAAGCAGTATAAAACCAAAAAGACAATTGATGAATGACAAGGAGCGTTGACTCTGCAAAAAGTTCCGGTTCCCTAAATTATCCACATCCTATTTTCTTACGATGGTGAATTCTAAATGACAGAATTAGTTTCAAGTCTGATTCTTTCTGCTGTTGTTGGAGTATCCTCAGCAGAGAAACCCGCAGGTTCTAATTTTGATCTGGAACAGCATTTCACAGCTGGTAAAATTCTGAAAACCCAACTGTGACAGCGAATCATGTGGACACTTAAAAAGTTGTCACCAGGGCTGGGGAGATGAGATGGCTCAGTGAGAAAAGAGCTTGCTGCATAAGTCCGAGGATCTGAGTTCAAAATCCCCAGTACCTTTATAAATGCAGGTTGTATACAGCAACCTTTTTGTAATCCCAGGAGTTGAGAGGCAGGGGATCCCAGAGAAAGATGGGTTGTTAGATTAGCTGTGTTGGTGAGCTCTGGGTTCAAGTGAGAGACACATATTTTTACCTATAATGTGGAGATCCAGCAAGGAAAATACCTGATGTCAACCTTTGGCCTCCACATGCATTCCCCAATATGTGCACCCACACACATGTGAACATGTATGCGTATACAAACACGTGCAGAAAAAGAATGTTGTCATCTTGATGTGGCTCAAGAGCTCTGGATTTCCTCCACAAGAGGGCAGGAAAGTCTGGCCTGTAAATAAAACTCTTCACACTGTCTTTCTCAGAAGCACCCCCACCCCCTGTACTTTTCATTTGTGCTTTTTAACATGTGCAGTTTTCCCTCTGTGTAAAGTTTCCACGAGCAGACGGTTTTGAACGTGCGTCTGATTTTCTAGGGCTGTGGTTCTCCAACCCAGCCCAGCTCAGCCCATCTCTTCTTGCTTCTTCACATTCTAACTGGGTTCTAATTGCTGACCTTAATACCACCATCAGTGGCTGAGGCAAGCCTGATCTCAGGGACTTGGGATGACGGTGATGATGACAATGATGATTTGTCCCTTAAAATGTCCTTGGGGAGAGGAAAAGACCAGCGTATCACTAGACTGTTATTGCCAATGCAAGGGTGACAGCCATGTCAAGGGAAGAAGAAAATCATACAGCAGGCTGCGAACAGTCCTGATTGTGTGGGCCCATTTGTTCCTTCTCCAGCTCTAGATAATTTAGCATTTTCCCTTCGGCTCTCACCCCTATACTTCTTTCCCCTCTCCCCCGCCCTACTTCCTTTTTGTTCTATGAGACTTAAATTATAGGCCACGCTGCAGAACCAATCTAAATCTGTGATAGTCAAAACGGAATGCTTCTCTCTACTGCAGATCTCCACGGGATGGAGCTTAACGCATGAAGCCGTACTGAGCCGGCATAACAACGGAACACGCAGGTGAAGGGGCAATGCCTAACAAACTCAGTTTATTTTGACAAAAACTACACTTGGTGAAATATTTGTAGGATTTTGATTTGGAAGTTGAGTGTTCCTTGAATGCCTGGTGTCAACGGGACCTTTTCTTTCTGCCTTCTGCTTTGTTTGTTATATATTTTTAAAGCTCTAATAGGCTATGTGAAGGATAAACGGCGCGACACAATAAAGTATTAAAAGACTCAATTTTTGTTTAAGGCCGATTGCGATTCCCCCCCTGTCGTGCGTGAAATTAAAATGCACACACAGAACCGAGTGATTGCGGCAGAGCGGTGTTCTCAGAAGGGCTTCATCCCTTGAAGTGGGGTTGCCGAGAGGAAGCAGGCGGAACAATTGGGGTGGCCAAGAACGGATTCAAAAAGGATGTTTATATGGAAGAATTATTGACAGCTACGGGCATAAGCAGTTGGCATAGCATAATCAGTTAGTGACGGGCATAGCCAAAGCACATGAGAAAGCTATCACAGGGACATAGGGACTCTACTCTGCTGAAATACAAGTATGACAGAGCTTACTAACTCCCATTGCAGAGACCCAGGCCACCCTGTTGCAATCAGGCAACCTAGGTGCCTGAAAAACCTACCACTTAATTTGGCTCCTGTTCCTTTAAGTATCACAAGAGTTCGTAGCAGTAAGGAAAGCTTCATTTGCAAGACACATTTATTGCAGTGCTCCAGAGGGCCGCGTGAGAGGAGCAGCTTGTACAACAGCAGTCCTAAAAATTCTTTTCAATTCCTGTGAATGCCTTGTGACTTTTTATTTTTTATATATATTTTTTTGGAGACAGGGTCTTATGTAGCTCAGGCTGGCCTCCAACTTGTTATGGAGCAGTAGATGAACCTGAACCTATAATCTTTCTGCCTGTGTCGCCTAAGGGTGAGGGTTACAGGCACAAGCCGCTGCTCTCCATTTACGAAGCTTCGTGCTTGTTTGACAAACCTTCTACTAAATGAACTACAACCCCAGTCTCGCCTTATGTGTTTTTTCACAGACGGTTTCCAAAACACAGACAGTGGGAATTACTTGTAAAGCAGCAGAGTGGGCTGTGTGTACGGATATCTGTCTATGTATATGATATATGTTTTCATTTTTCTTTTACATTATAACTCATTGTGCTTGCGTTTGACACGCTGAGTCTCGGTCAAGGGATATTGTAGTCATTTTAGTTTCTTTCCCTTGCAGAGGGAGAAATGACAAAGCTGAGAATTCATTCCAAAGCTTTAGTGTGGGAAGGAATGCACCAGGGGACTCGGCTCACAGGAAACATGAGGAAAACATCTTATTTTAAGATATGCATTTAATATGTTTCTCAGATTTGGAAAGAGAAGTTAACGTCTGGGAATGCCTTTTGATTCACAAGCCAGGAGGACCCGTGTTCAGCACCCCTTCCTCCCTGCATACCCCACCCCCATCTTTAGATTAGAAATGATTTATTTACAGGGGAAAGAACGGCACTTTGATCTACAATACAAATGTTAAACATTTATGAGGTTTAAGAATATTTATGAATGTGTAAAAGTTATTAAAGTCAATGTGTTTTGGGTTACCTTGCGATCAGGTAGAGTAAATACAAGCCTAGCAAGACTTCAAAAGGGAGGAGAGGGCAAAGGGACTATGTTCTGAGTAGATTTGCGAAGTTTAATAATTGCAGGGTGTGTGCGCATGTCTATTTTGTGTATGATTTAGAATGCATAGTCTTATAAAAAATTGACCTAGCATACATAGGTACATTTTTAGAATCATGAATTGTGATCTTAAGGCTGCAGGAAAATTTCATTATAACTCTCTACTTCTAGTCACTCAAAGATATTATAAAAAAATCATTCTTTTTTCAATTAAAAAAAACTTCCACAAAATTGGTTAAAACAATATCATGTAGATATTATTGGCCTCTGTGGGGGTAGGGAGCATTCATTTTAAATTTACAGAATTTTTATTAAGGTTGTTTTCCAGGGTTTATGCTGGGTCACAAGAAAAATGTTCATTATGTTGCAAAAACTTTTACACATAAGTATGAAACCAAAAGTCATAGAACAGTTCACATCCGTTTCTTCTGTACGTTTATTAAGTCATTTTCCCCCTAAAAGCATCTACAAGGATTACAAGGATAAATGTTCTTCTAACAACTTAATACAAATCAAGCACGATTGTCTAATTCTTAAAAAAGGTTTTCGGGAGGTTGGAGAGATAGCTCAATGGTTAAGAACACTTGCGGCTCTTGCAGAGGGCCAGAGTTCAGTTTCCAGCAACCACATCAGGAGGCCACAACTGCCTATAGTTCTGTGGGATCTGCTGCCCTCTTCCAGTCTCCCCAATATCTGCATGCACGTGGTGCACATACGCACACACCTAAAATCATAAGTATTAATTTCTAAAGATGTATTTGTTTTATTTTATGTGTATGAGTGTTTTGCCTGCATGCATGTATGTGTGCCACATGTGTGCTCAGCGCCTGCCGATGTCAGGCAAGGGGACTGAACCTTCTGGCACTGGAGTTACGAATGATTGTGAACCACTACATGGGTGCTGGGAACTGAACCTGAGTCCTCTGCAAGAGCAGATGAAGCTCTTAACCATTCACGTCTCTCTCCAGCCCCTAAATCAATATTTTACAAAGTTTCTTAGAATCTGAAGAGATGGCTCAGAAGTCAAGAATGCTGACTGCTCTTGCAGAGGACAGGAATTATGTTCTTAGCATCTTCATTGGATAGCCCACAGATGCCTGTAACTGTAGCTCCAGTGTATCTAACAAACACACACACACACACACACACACACACACACACACACACACACACACACACACACACACACAGATGCATGCATAGTAAAGATACCACAAGTCACTATTATAAGGTTATTTATTTTATATAGTCTCTCCTCTTCCTCCTCATCCTTCTTCTTCCCTCTCTCCCTCTCTCTTCCTCCCTCCCTCCCTCCCTCCTCCCCTTCCTCCCTCCCTTCTTCCCTCCCTCCCTCCCCCGTCTCTCTCATATGTACTGGTGTTTGAGTGCAGGTGTGTGTATCTCATGGTGCACTCATGTGTGGTCAAAGGACAACCTCAGGTGTTTCAACCTCTCACCTTATCTGAGACAGCCTTTTTGGGTTTTCCTGAGCATATGTCAGGCAAGCTGACCCATGAGCTTCTAGGGATTCTGCTGTCTCTGTAGCCGCATCATAGGAGTGTCGGGATTGTAGCTTTGAATGGGTTCTGGGGATCCAGTCTTAGGTCTTAAGCTTATGCAGAAAGCTCTTACCCACAGAGGTTTTTTTTGTGCCTGAGGCAGCTAGGCTTCCCTATCTGAATCTTTACCGGCCAGGCTGTTACTACACCACTTTGGTACACATGCAGGCCTTCAGGAAATGTGGACTTTCACCTTGGGGTTAGTCTGGGGATTGGAGGCAAAGGCCTACAGACCCATTCCACAGCTTCAGGCTTGGCTTCCTCAATTAAATGACTTGAGTGGTGGTGTATGCAGGACAGATTGTTTTTCTCTTCTACTTTGAGACAGGGTAGCAAGTGTTCTAGTCTGTTTCTAGTTGGTTTTTAGCTTGGCATGTAGCTAAGAATGACCTTGAACCCCTGATCACCTGGACTTTACCTCCCACAGGATGGGATTTTAGGTGTGTGTTACACCTTCAGTCAGATTTTGTTCTTGTTGTTTGTTTTGAGACAGGATCTCACTGTGTAGCCTCCACTGGCCTGGGATTTTCTATGTAGTCCAGGCTAACCTCAGACACATGAAGCTCTGCTGTGCATCACCACACGTGGAAGAGTTTTGTTTTGTTTTGTTTTGTTTAGAGAGAGTCTGTATAGCCCAGGCTGTCCTGGAACTTGCTCTGTAGACCAGGCTGGCCTCAAACTCAGAGATCTGTCTGCCTCTGCCTTCTGAGTACTTAGATTAAAGGTGAATGCCACCACCACCCAGCTGATTTTTCTTTTTTCTTTTTTTAGAGAATTATTTATTTTATGTATATGAGTACACTGTAGCTGTCTTCAGACACACCAGAAGAGGGCATCAGATCCCATTCCAGATGGTTGTGAGCCACCATGTGGTTGCTAGGAATTGAACTCAGGACCTCTGGAAGGCAGTCAGTGCTCTTAACCGCTGAGCCATCTCTCCAGCTCCTGATTTGTCTTTTAGAGAATTCGAGGGGGTTCAGTTCTATTCCCAGGTAGTTCACAACCATCTGTAACTCTGTTCCCATGAGATCTGACCCCCTCTTCTGGCCTTCCTGGATACTGCGGACATGTGGTACACAAACATTCAGGCAAACACTCTCACACGCGGAATAATAAATAAAACCTCAAACCATGTAATTGTGTCATAAACGACACAGAAAATGTCTTACAAGGCCACCTCTGCTCAGCTGGCCCTTAATGGGAAGCCTCTAAATGTTAGTGGCACACAGGGTCAGTGTACGGAGGGTTTTCCACTGAGAAGTGTAACTAAGAGAGATGCAAGGCGTTAGAAATGGAAATCTCTCTCTCTCTCTCTCTCTCTCTCTCTCTCTCTCTCTCCCCCACCCCCACCCCCCCTCTCTCTCATAAGCCTTTGGAATACAAATCTTTCTACTTTCCAACAGTTCTCTGCCTGAAGCACTGACATGTCTAATTAATAATAATATTCTATTAAACAGTATGATTAATCTGAGAGATCATTATGCACAAGTAGATTAAAAAAGCATCCTAAATCCCTTTGGTCCGATCTGAGATAAGATAAACCTGAACTTCCTACCCAGATGGTTTTTTTTTCCCTCCTCCTGTGTGATATAACTTGAGGGGACATTCTATGTCTGTCATGCAATCGGCGCCAGTTCCTTATTGTCTGATAAGCTTAAAGGAGCCTCATGGGTAAGTAGCAGCTACCCAGTCACCCCCCCCCCCCAATGATAATTCTGTATCAGTATTTCGTGTAAATATTATTTTTTTCAGAATATATACCTTACACCATTTCTGTGCTTAGTGTAATGTAGGGCAGAATTTTTAATTGTGGAATTTGAATAATAAGAAAAAAAATACTTTCGGGAGAAATTAGGCTGGGAAGGAGCCAGCCTGAATCCTGAGTTGGAGAGAGGGCTCTGCTGGTGCTTGGCAAGTTCAGCCTTGGAAAACAACACAAGAAGTCTGGCTTTCTCAAAGCACCCCAGTTTTAGGCCTATGGGTATATGTTGTTGTTGTTGCTGTTGTTTTGAGACAGGGTTTCTCTGTGTAGTCCTGGCTGTCCTGAAACTTGCTCTGCAGACCAGGCTAGCTTCAAACTCGAGATCTACCTGCCTTTGCCTCCTGAGTGCTGGGGTTAAAGGCTTGTGCCAGCGGCTCTGGGTGGCACAGGTAGTGGCACAGGCCTGTGGATATTGTAAGAATTGTTGTTCCTTGGATTTTTTTTTTTAAGTTTACAGGTGGCAATATTTTTGGTAAGCTTTTCCACTGCTAGGTGATGGAGAAAAAGAAAAAAAGATCTAGATTGGGAAGATGGCTCTAGGTAAAGCATTCGTCATTCAAGGGTGAAGACCTGAGTGTGTACCTTCAAGCCATGGATAGCCAGGTTCAGTGGCACACATCTACAATCCCAGATCTTCTATAGTAAGATGGGGGTGGAGATGAAGAATACCCAGAAGACCTTGGGTCAGATAGCTTGGTAGAGATAGTAGGATAAAAGTAAGAGTCCCGTTCTTAAGGTAGAAGGCTAAGACTGACATTAGAGGCATCTCTTGTCCTTTGTGTGCACTCGGTAGCACATACATAGACATCCTGCCCACATACAACATACCACACACATAAAGGCTAAAACATTTCTAGCTTGGGTATCTTGGCTTTAGTTCCTGGCATTGCCACCTGGTAGCTGTGAGGTTTAGACATGGCTGCTGATGTCTGGAGTGCAGGGTCATCTCTGGAGTGAGTTCTCTGGGTTCCTAGCAGAGGAAGAAGTTAGAAGGAAGAAGCAGAAGAAGAGACAGACATCCAATATGTTGATACCAATGGGACCCCGTGTCTTCAGGTCCCCAACAGTGGGACAAACCTCTCTGATTTCCAGATGTGGTACACAGTGGGCAAGTTGAGGCAGCAAAGCTGGTTACAGTATTTAAAAGTAAAGGATGAGTTGGGTGTTAGATCATACATGAAGTCCCAGCACTTGGGCAGCTGAGGCAGGAGGATGGAAAGTTTAATGTTAGCCTAGTCTGCATAGCAAGATCTTGTTACAAAACCAAAAAAGAACAGAAAATATATGATGAATGTAAAGCTTTTTGCTCTGTGCCTAGGACCTCATGGTTGTTAAAAGTCAGTGGTTATTGAAGACCAACTGGCTTTAGGGCAACATGTGTTATTTTTAGGAGTTATTTTGTCTTTTGTTGAATTGTACAAATGCTACAAAGACTTATCTATGAGCCAAACATCAGAACCAGATAGTACTTACCTAAATCTTATAACACTAAAACATAAATAGAACATAGTCAATGGTTCACACATCATGCTAGAAATTTAATTTATGGTTAGAATTGATTATGACAATTTTTTGGTTTATTTTGGGTTAAATTATATTTGTTAGTATCTATGTATGTGTAAATGTGAGCACAGGTGCCTATGGGGTCTAGAAGGGGGTGTCTGAATCCCTGGGACTGGAGTTACAGGTGGATGTGAGCTGCCCAACATGGGGACTGGGAACTGAACTGAGGTTGTCTGCAAGGACAGTATGAATTTAGCTGCAGAGCCATCTCTCCAGCCCTTGGTTATGACTTTTTTTTTTTTTTTTTTTAGACAGGGCTTCTCTGTGTAGCCCTGGCTGTCCTGGAACTCACTCTGTAGACCAGGCTGGCCTTGAACTCAGAAATCTGCCTGCCTCTGCCTCCCAAGTGCTGGGATTAAAAGCATGTGCCACCACTGCCTGGCGGTTATGACTATCTTAACATTGGTCTTTGACTTAAATACTATATCTAGACATCTTGATTTGAATTTAGAAGTTCATGACAATGCCTGTACACACACACACACACACACAGACTCCCCTGCAGACAATACAGGCATGCACAGACACACACAACACCCCCTTACAGAAACACACAGATACACACACACACACACACACACAAAGAGAGAGAGAGAGAGAGAGAGAGAGAGAGAGAGAGAGAGAGAGAGAGAGAGAGAGATACACACATCCTTATCATCCTGCTGTAGAATGTATCCAGGGAAACATAATAGAGCCCAAATGTTAATATTTACTACTATATAACGAAATGACTGATTTGCTTTGAGAAGAGTTGCAAGGTTTTCCCAGTAAGTATAGTATCAATTAAAAACAAACAAACAGACAGACAGACAGACAGACAAACTAAACTAAACAGGGCTTGGACTATAGAGTACTTGTCTAGCATGCATGACGCTCTGGGTTCAGTCACCAGCACCATGTAAACCAAATGTGTGGGAGCACACCTGCAGTCTCAGCACTTGGGAGGGAGGCAGAGGCAAAAGGGTCAGGAGTTCAAGGTCCTCATTGGCTACATACTGAGTTCTAGACTGATCTGTGCTGCATGGCACTGTCTTAAAAAAAAAAAAGGTAAACAGAAACGTCAGAGGCTCATTGTTTACACAAAATAAAGTGTGATTAGAAAATGAAAAGTTTTTGATATGCTATTAAAGACAAAATCAGAATTACGTTTCTGCCAAAATGAATACATTGGTGTGGAAGAATTATTGAGAAGACAAAAAAAGTATGCTTTATAAGATGACATGCACTTTGGAGTACATCAAATTGGCCTCTCTCCCTCCCTTCCTCCCTTCCTCCTTCCCTCCCTCCTTCCCTCCTCATCTCCTTCCCACCCTCCCTCTCTCCTTCTACCCTCTTTCCTTCTCCCTTCCCTCCTTCCCTCCTTCTCTCCCTCTCTCTCCCATCCCCTTTCTTCCTTCCCTCCCTCCCTCCTTCTTTTCACCGGGAAGCCTACCAGTTTCTCTGTCACAGAGCTATAGCTTCAGCTCTTTCTTTTTATTTTGAGGCAACCTCTCTGGCTGACATGCTTAAGCTGGCCTCTTGCCTCTGCTCCTTTGTACTGGGTTACAGGTATGTACCAACATGCCTGCCTACATTTGTAGTTCTCCAGTGTCTTCAGATACACCACGAATTGAAATCACTCACTTGGCCAGCACGTATTTTGCATCTTCAGTAGGAAGGAAGCTGCTTTTTCTCCTTTCTGAAGAACTGGGCCACCTTTCTTAATGTCCTCAATGGCTACTAATTTGTATTTAAAAAAAAAACAACTCTTTATTCTGCAAGTATGGACAGAGAATCTCATGTTTATTTGTCTCTAAAGTGTGTAAGTATTTGATCAAAGTGTTTATTTATCTATCTTTACTCTTTGGGTTCTAGGTAAACAAGCTGTCTATTGTTGATCTACACCGCTAGACTGAAGTAGTTTTCATACAAAGGTGCATGGCCATACCAGACGCACTCTTGATTTAAAGAATCCTAAGCTGTGATAAAACACTTCCTGTGATTTTAGATCTGGGCAACCCCTCAATGGAGACTCCCTTCTCAGGTAACTCTAGGCCAGGGTGAAGTTGACTATTAAAGCTGACTAGGACACTGGTTTTCCACTACTTCCTTTTTATTCAGCCAAGGAACCCCAGCCCATGTGATAGTGCCACTCACAGTCAGTGTGGGTTTTCCTATCTCTGTTAACCCAATCTAGAAATGCCCTTATAGACATGTGTAGAGGCTGGCCTCCTTAGTGACTCTGATCCCTAGGTGACAAGTCAAGATTGACCATCATGGTGAGGTTGGGCAGGAACTTTCCAAGACTCATTGTGAAACCTCACCTGTGGTTGTTCCTCAGAGGCACCCGCTATTATCTATGCCTGGGTCTCAGAGTCCAGGAATTTGTACGAGAGGCTGAATTTTACTTCTGGGATGCTTTTCTGCAAGTCTCAGAGAAACTGAGATAATGAACTGTTTTTAAGTAGTTGGAGGAGCATCTTCAAATGGGCAAGATAATTATTGTGCAACCACAGCTTGTGTTATTGAAGTTGGGGCTCATAACATGACTGCAGTTTATATTGTGTCTGCGATGGATAATGACAACAGTTCCCTGCCAGTCTTGCCTTTCTGT
>NW_022196905.1:245764331-245779914 GCF_008632895.1 Mastomys coucha
TTTTGGGATTTGATTTGCCTAGCAACCAAGGAAGACCCTTGCTGTGGACTTCTGGTCTCTACACCCAGGTGTGTACACGCGGAAGAACACGTGCCCCTACCAAACCCTGCATTTAAAACAAAACCTGAACTTCTCACCTGGGTTATAAGTGAACCCTGTGATATTAGCAACCACACTTCAGTGTGAGTTTTGGTAGTGACAAAGCCCAGCCTGGCTCACTTGCCTTTCCTGGGTCACCTTGATCTTCTCTGTGTCCCACACACCAGGCTTGTTCTGTTCTCCAAGGTTTTGCACTTGCTCTTCCTTCCGGGATATATTTCCCTCAAACCGTCAAGCAGGTTTTTCTCTTAGCCTTCAGATACCAGCTCAGTTATGGCTTCTTCAGCAGCATCTTTTGTGGTCCCACAGACAGCAGCCTGTCCACCCACAGCTCCTCTTTAGCATGTCTCTTTCATTCTTTTTCTACTGTTGTCTGCGGTAGGTAGCTATCATAGACGACTGTAGACAGGGTCATTTAAAGAGAAAAGGTTTATTTAGTGCTTGGTTCTGGAGGTAGAGTTCAAAATCAGGAAGCTTGATCTGGCAAGGGCCTCTCATGCTGCTCTAACATTACAAACGGCATGTGGAGTGTGAGAGAATGGCCAGTGAGCACGCGCAGAAGACAGACAGACAGAGACAGCCGTACCAATTCACTTCATCACAACCGATCGGAATGGTAAGAACTAATGTGGTCTCAAGAGAAGGACACTGATCTCTCTTCATCGTCCTATGCACATTGCAACTCTGCTACATTGCAACCAGATCTCACGAGGTCTTGGTAGAGAGACACACTGCACCCAGAGCGTAGCATTGGCTTCTGATTTCCCTTCGTGTTTGGTGACTTGGTTCGGTGCTGGGCAGGTATGGAGTGGTGAACGGCAATGGATGTGGTAACAACATCAATATTAGAAGCTGTGTTCATCTTCCGCCCCTTTCATGCTTTCTACATATAACCTGTGGCCAAATCTTACAGGTTTTATACTGTTGAACTTTGAGATCTGGTCTCTCTCCTTTGGCATCGGCTAACAACTGTGTTTGTTTCACCAGCTCTTAGCCAAGAGCCAGCTTGTGACCTGAGCCTTGGGAAGTAGCTAAGTTTCTTTTATTCTTCTAGCAGAACCAATCACTTTTCACAGCACTGTGCTATTCTAATCCTATTTCTTCTAAGGGGCCTCCAGGCTCCCCCCAAGCACCAGGTTTAAGCCCTTCTACCCTATAAGAGCCATGAGGGCAGAGGCTACTTCTCTTGTCTTTAATAAAATGTAGCACGCGCCTGGCATGTAGTTAATAACCATTAGCTGCTCGAAAGAAGAGAATGATTGAATTCAAATAACAGAAACCTGGCCAAATGGTGCCATATAAGCATCGCTACCAAACCATGCCTCAATAGATTATCTACACTGAGGCTCCAGGAGCCCGGAAGAAGATGAGCAAGAGACTGCGGAAGCCTGTCTGGATATTACCTGGGTGTCACACTCAGGAACTTATAGTAGCTATGGTCACCTGCAGAAGGTCAAGACAGCCAATGTTCTAGCATGGGTGGGGAGGAATTCAGAAGGATCCATTCCTAGCTGATGAGCTATTGGCAGTTGATGGCTACTTGGGGAGGGATAATTAGTTTTCTGTGGGTATGTGGCATTTATAGATTACCAATACCTCAGTGGGTTATAAAAAACATAAAGAAGTTAGCATGAAGTCGAGAATGAAGATGTATTGGAGGTCTGTAGGAATGGAGATCATCAGAACACATCGAATATGTGTGCAAAATCCCCCAAGAATTAATAAAAACAGAAGGAAAATAGCTACTCAAACCCATAACCTCAAATTTACTAGACCTACAAAAAAAAAAAAAAGAGTAATTTGTAATCCTATATTCTAAAAAAAAATCTTTTTGGACAGTATTTCAAACATTGTACTTCAAGCCTGTAATTCCGATTGTTTTTGAATTCATGGCTATCCTCCTGCCTCAGTTTCTAGAATGTGGGGATTACAGGAATAAATCACACCCTTCTTACAAATGCAAATAGACTGTTTAAGGCAATGAGCTCAACAATACAAGTAAGTCTGAAAAGTCCATTTGTGTGTGTGTGTGTGTGTGTGTGTCACTTGCTGTTATAAAATACATCTCTTATGTCTTAAGAACTACAATGAATAAAGCTATTCACATACCATAAATCCCCAGCCTAACCCCACAAGACTTGAGTTTTATTCTTATTTTTGTTACATTACTTCATGGGCAGCCTTTGTGTCTCTAAATATTGAAATCAGAATGTCTGTGTCCACCTTGGCTAGCAAAAGAGAGGCAGCCTTAACCGCATAGTCTTTTCAGACCACAGTGAATATATGATATACTTTTCGCATGTAATTTTTTTTTATCTGCTTCCATCAAGTTGTAACAATATGTTGAATTTGCCATGGGCCTTTAAAGCTTGGATGCTGAGAAGAACTCTGCATGAAATTTTAAAGAGACTGGACCTTTCATCTACCTCAGCAGCAGGACACCTCACTATGGGGACGAGAAAGGAGGAGAGAGAGCCAGAGAGCATATTTCTGAAGCAACAGCAAAAAATAACAGCTGAGGGAGTTATTTCATCAAAGGTTGATTTTTTTCTCATATATATATATATATATATATATATATATATATATATATATATGTATATATATATATTCACATGTTTTAGCTGGAGATTATCTGCCCCACTGCCTAAATCTCCTGGCATATGTTAAGTTTTCGGGTTTCATGTGGTCAAAGTGAGAAAAAAATTCATAAATAAAAATATTTATTTTAGAAGGTGCTGTTATTGGAAATCACATTTAAATTTGCTGGCAAGGGAACGACGTAAATAACTAAATTTGGCAATCCCAGGAGTCCCGCCTACTTCTCTGCTTGGGGATGTGCCTGATGCAGGTGTTTTCTTCCTGATTCTATGTTTTCTTTCCTCTTATGAAGATCAGCATGAGCTTTGACTGGTGGTGTGGAGGAGATGCAAGAAGGCACAGCTCCACGCCTGCAATTAATTCCAATGTGCTTTCCCTTTTGTCTGAGTCTTCCTTGGCATGGGGCCCCTTCGTATCACTTTGTGCGGTGTGACTATTACTCTCCCAAAAGTAGAAAGGAACCACATGTGGGTGTTTTTTTTTCTCATCTTCTTTTTCTCTGATCCTGAGCTGACATTCGCATGAAATCTGCAGAGCTTCTCCATGGCTGGGAGAGAAACCTGTCACTCAGATGAAGCTGTAGAGATCTGAGTCTCTGGAGTTGGGGGATTCATGTCCACTGCTGGTCTGCCTTAGTATTTTTTCTTGCTGTTTTTCTTTTCTTTTCTTCCTTCCTTTCTTTCTTTCTTTCTTTCTTTCTTTCTTTCTTTCTTTCTTTCTTTCTTTCTTTCTTTCTTTCTTTTTGACTTTATTATCTTGACTCATTCATTCTAAACTCTTGTTTTTCCACTTTATTTCTCTAGGGTGTTGAGAACAGAGAATTTGCTTTGACTCCGAGGACTGGGTTCAGATTAAATCCTTTTCTATCCCTATGGTTTCTTACTGGCTTTGTAGCAAATGACTACACATTTGTTATACACGTATTCTCTAAGATTCTGGAGGCAAAGATACAAAATAAGTCGTTGAGACTAAAGGAACTGAGAGAGTTGTGTCCCTTCTGGAGGTTTGGGGTGCAGGGAATCTATTTTCTTATCTTGACCAGTTGATGGTAGCTGCCTGGGTTTTTTAGCTCATGCTCCATATTGCCATCTATTTCCTTTTAGCTCTGTACCATCTTTCTTGAGATCCTTAGCAACACATGCCAAGTCCATACCACCATATAAAGTAGTGTATCCAGACATTCTGGGGATGAGGGTACGGCCATTTTGGGGCATGCTCTTCCACCTAGCACCCCCTTCAATTTTATGTTATACAACAAGCTTTGTGATCCTCATATTATTTTGCCAAGTTTGAAGATTGTGTAGATCATTCCAGGCTTGAATGGCAACGGCAATAAAAGGTTTTAAAGGCACAGGAGAAAGAACCTGACATCTGAGCCAAAGGGTCTTGTAAGAGTTAAATGGTCAGCTTCCTGAATGTGGGGCCCTGTCAATTCCCCCCCCCCCCCCAACTCCCCATGGCACATGTGCAGAGACTGGAGTACAACCTTGGCTGTTGGTCCTTCTCCTTCACCTTGCTTTGAGTGAGAGTCTTTTTTGATGCTTTGCTGTTCTATATTCCGGGCTAGCTGGCCTACAAGCCCCCATAAATTCTTCTGGCTCCATTTATCATCTCGCTGTGGAGGAGCCCTGGGGTTGCAGAATTATAGCCTTGCTTTCTAACTTCTTATGTGGGTTGTAGGGATTCAAATGCAGGTCCTCATGCTTGTACAGCACGCTCATTACTCACCGAGTCACTGTCTTCCTTGTGCATTTCAGAGGCCTTGGAACTCTGAGGAAGCAGGTTTTAGAAGTTTATCACAGTCTCCATCTCCTACTTGGAGATGCAACTATGTCCAGCTCTTTGTATTTTAAACTTCTTCCTTTAATGGAGATGTTTCTTTCCTTCATGTTATACTTAGTAAATAGTTCCTCATTTTTGTTTGCATGTATGACCCATGGCTTATTATTTCAGGAAGATCTCTACCTTCTTTCTCTCTGTTTTTTCATAATTCTCTGTTCAGACTTGTACTGTACCCTCTGTCTTTTGAGGAGTTTATTTTCCTTCCTTCCTTCCTTCCTTCCTTCCTTCCTTTCTTCCTTCTTCCTTCCTTCTTTCTCATTTTTTGAGACAGGGTCTTACTATGTATTCTTAGCTAGTCTGCATCTTGCTCTGTGGACCAAGCTGACCTTAACCTTGGAGAAATCTGCATGCTTCTGCCTACCGAGTGCTGGGATTAAAGGTATGTGCTACGACCATACCTGACATTCCCATTAATTTTTAATGATGTAGTGTGTAGTGTATGCTATGGGTGTGTGTGCTTAGAGAGGCCAGAAGAGGGCATCGGATTGCTTAGAGCTAGAGTTTCAGGGGAGTTGTTAGCCATTCAACATGGATGTTGAGAATCAAACTCTGTCCTCTGAAGGATAAGAAGTGTTCTTAACTGCTGAGCCATCTTTCCAGCCTCAGTAGCATCTATTCTAAAGGATGTCTTCACATTTCCAGAAATCTTATAACCCCTTTGTATCCATAGTAATGCTTACAAGAATTTATTCTATTTAAGGTTATCGTTAGGGGTGAAGATTTTAGTTACAAGGCCTCTTTATGGCTATAAACTAGACCCTTAAGTTAAGAGGCGAAAGCTACTCCAGAGAAGAGTAATGAGCACCACACGCCAGTTGTCTCCATCAGCTGTAACCACACATATCTGTAGTTACTTGCCAAAGAAAAATTTCAAAAAGTTTATCTTCATTGTGTGTGTGTGTCATGTGCTATATCATGTATACATATAGCCACAGAAGCCAGAAGGAGGGCTTCAGATTTCTTGGAACACAGCAGTTTCAGGTGGTTACGAGCTGCCTGACACAGGTGCTAGGAACTGCCTGCGCTCAGGTGCTGTGAAAGAGCAGCAAATGCTCCTAATCTCTGGCTCTCCCTTCAGCTTCCTTTCCAAGGAGTTTCAAGCCCTTGGAAGTAGTCATTATTAGGGGGACAGAACACTGGCCAGTTCTTCCTTCTGTCTCATTGGTGTCCAAAAGGTTTTTTTTTTTTTTTTTGTTTTGTTTTGTTTTGTTTTGTTTTTTGTTTAAAGCAAAGGAATGGTTTCTCTTAACACATGTCATGTAGATTCTCTGCCTGTGAAACAATCATGGCTGTGACACAGACACACATCCAGTATGTCCTACCAGAACAGTTCAAAGTCCCATTCTCAATGTCAGGGAGGTAGCACTCTCAGTTTGCCCCACCCCTGCCCTGGTACGTCTTCCACCTTTGCCTTGGTTTGTGACATCTTTATGGTCTGTAAATTCAACAATGGCTGTGTCAATTACTTGTATGGAAATTGCAAGCATTCAAACTAGGCCTAAATTAACAAAAGATGTTGAGAATCTATCTAAAGGACCATACACATTCAAAATATGGAAGAAACTCATATAGGATCTGTGGAGAAGTTGACTCTTTAAAAGATTATTATTATTGCATGCGTTTCTGTGGGTGTGCAAGAAAGCTCATTTTCACACATGGCCGCCTGAATCTGTTGTGATCTGAGGGGTTTGGGTCAACAACCCCTCCATGATCTCCACCATGCTGCCCTACCTCGAGTCCTCTGAAGTCAGGAAACCAAATAAGCCCCTCCTCTTGTCAGGTATTTCTGTCAGGTGTTTTGCTCATAGCAACATAGAGGGAGCCGCTACAATGAGTAGCAGCTGACTTTGTTATTTCTGGCAGCCTCTCGACCCTCGCCCCTTGCCTCTCATCAACTTCATAGTGATTTTCAAGCTATCTCACCTTCTCGCTGACCTTCTTGATTACAGATTCCCGGCAGATGCTCCTCTGTGGACCCGAGAAGCTGAGCACAAGGCCGTCAGTTCAGCTCGCTGTGCCGTATTGCCTTTTTGCCACCACAAAGGAAGTCATGCTTCCAGGACTCCCAACTCAAGTCCATGTTCACATCTGTGCAGCATCAATTGCTCTGTTCTTCCAACTAAGATACGCTGAAGAAGTCTTCTCAGAGCTTCCGGCTTCTTTGGCTCCCGTTGAAGTTACCTTTGCTCCCCATCTCTGCTACCCAGGTACATGCAAAGGAAACAAGTAACAGACACAGGCTCATCCCTGAAGAACCCAGAGAAGCACGCACACTTGTCTCCTCTCTCCTGCGGATACTGGCCCCATTTTCTGTACCATCTTAATAACTAGCTGCTATTTTACTTCACATGAACTGTGACTATTTTCTGTGCATTCATATGTTTAGCTATTTAGAAATAGCATCACTTTCTTATATTCTTTGGCAAACTGCTTTTTTTTTTTAACTGAACAGGATTTTTTTTTTGAAATCTTATAGCAGTACATACATATTTGCCATATTCTCTAAAATGTTTTTGCATAATTTTCCATATATGGGGAATCAGTATTTGTTACAAGAATAGTACTGGATATCTAGCTCTTGAGTTCAATATTGAAGTAAGGTTTCGAGCGTGAAGTGGTGGTGCACGCCTTTAATTCCAGCACATGGGAGGCAGAGGCAGGTGGATTTCTGAGTTCCAGGCCAGCCAGGACTATACAAAGAAACCCTGTCTAGAAAAAACCAACAAAACAAAACAAAACAAACAATACAACAAAACAAAACAAAACCCCCAAACAAAAAAAACAAAAAACAAAAAACAAGAAAAACAACAAAAAAAACCAACCCAAAAATCCAAACAACAACAACATCAGCAACAACAACAAAATGTAGCCAATTAATTTAGCTTTTGATATAGGGGGCTGAGAGCTCTGGCCGGGCTTTGTGGGGCTGGTCATTCTGGTTTGAGTTATGCTTGGCTAATCTTGTCAAGGGTTGCCTGTTGCCTATAGTCAGCTGGTAGATTGTATGGGTTGGCTGGTTCATGGTTGGTCTGACTGGGGTGATGGAGGCCTGTCTTCCCGTGGGATCTCACCCCCTTATAGGCTCTCCAGGGCCCTTTGCCATTAATGGGCTCAGAGTTGTAAAAACTTGAGAATGGAAGTTGTGAAGGCTCTCCGGCACTGATTCTTAACCTGTGGGTTGTGACCCCTTTGAGGGTTGATGGACTGTTTCACAGGTGTCACCTAAGACCATCCTGCATATCAGATAGTTACACTACAATTAATAACAGTAGCAAAATTACAGTTATGAAGTAGCAATGAGAGTAACTTTGTGGTTGGGGGTGTCGCTACAGTTCATGAGGAACTGTATTAAGGGGTCTCAGCGTTAGGAAGGTTGAGAACCACTGCTCTATCGGCCTGGGCTAGGTACTGATATACTGCCCATCCCCCATTTGTGAACGACATTAAGATATGATGGCTATCATTGTATCACAGAGCTCGGGCTCAGATTTATATCCCTGAGTGATTGCCTCTTATGTTTGATCTTATGCAAAAATCTTTTTCACAAATGCTAGGTAAGATCAAATAGGACAGTAAGCCTGCATACCAAGGACATTGTTTTGTGGTAGAATATATACTGGCTTTTGAGGGAATATTTTCTCATCTCGTTTCAAACAGGGTGGTTAGGCACGTGATGTTTGTGATTCTAGGGTGGCCAGGATGATGTATGATCTTCTCACCCTCTGTAACCATTAGCTTCTTGAACATTGTCAAAGGAGATGGGGTGGAGATACTTGGTTCTGGCAGAGCCTGTATGATAATTCTTACATAGGTTTAACTCAAAAGTTCTTCAGGTATTAGCCAGCTTCTATTCAGAGTTATTAAATTAGTTTCATTTCAAGTCAGGTGGCCATTTGCTCTTTGGGTGGCTATCTACCCATCCTATAGGAGGGCTTGGGATTCCATGAGTTCTTGGTTTAGGCCCTGGTTTGCTTTTTGGAGTTAAAAGGAAACCCCATCAAGTCCTTTCTCTAGCCTTGGCTGGGCTCTAGAGATAACGAGGGCTACCCAGTGTACACAGATGTGACCCCGAGGCTCAGCAAACAGACCTGCTGGTTTATAACATCACTTACAAAGTTATGATTCCTTGGCCAAACCTTTCCCTTAGAAGGACCTGTGATTAATGTCAGGGTGTAACCAAAATAGTTTTATATAAAGATGGGGCTTTTAAAAGACTCAAGCTCACTTTCTACTATTCTAGAGTCAGAGACACCTCAAGGAATCTCTGTATTTCTGTCTTAAAAGCCTGATTCCCTCTGGTTCTTGGATACATCCCAAACGATGTTAATTAAAACAAACGCACTGTTCCACAGAGGTGCAGTGTGTCATGGTAGAGCTGTCCCTGGGCGCTGGAGCCAGAGTCTTGTTTGAATTAGGAGGATGTCTGTATGCTAAGGCGCCCCATGGAGACGTCTAAGGCTGAGGCTTTCAGCCGTCCATACTGTCTCTATTGAGAGACATATTTATATCTTCCAGACTAGCAATTAATCACTCAGTGGGGTTTTGTACAGGGGAGGGAGTCATGAGCTCAGAATCTTTTTGTGCTGCCAGGAACCACAAAGCATGGGCACAATTAAAATGCTGATTTAATTTATTAGATAGAGGCATAGAACAGGAATGTTTAAATGACATTGACAGAGCCAGAATCTCAGCCCCACCTAGTCTTAAAAATAGAAAACAAATGCCTGTCCCTTAAATGAAATTATATTAATAACATGTTTCTGTAAGCTGCTTGGAAGCGAAATAAAGCTATTGACATTAATTAAAATTTGAAGACGTATCATTTGTTGTTACTGTGCAAGCTTTTGTTAGGGGGAAATAGCTTTCAAAGTGATCTATTTATGAAAATTAAACGGGGAAAATTGCCTATTGAGCAGATGTTGGTTAATAAGGCTGCCTTTCTTAGAAACATGAGTTTTTAAGTAACAAAAATGTTTTTATTATTCTAATCATGGTTTCTACCTTTTGATCACTGCAAAAATTGCCTTTGTTACTAGAATTTTGATATTTCCATACAGAATTCCATTGTCAGGGGGATTATAAACTTGAAAAACCAGGAAGACATTCATCGTTTTTTAGAATGTTGGGTAACCTATTTGCAAAGAGAGTTTTATCTGAAATCAGTGTGGTTTAGGTGTGTGGCCACCCTCCAAACACCTTCATGGCGGAAGTAGGATCTAGAGGGCTGGTTAGTGGCCTTAACTAGCACTTGCCTGGTTTCACACGAGCTGGAAAGTGCCACATCCTAATGGGACAGTGGCAGTGTAGAGAGGACAACCACACAGCAGGTCTGCGAGAGGCCCTCCCAAGAGGATAATGTTCTGTAAAGGGGAAAGGGCTCTTTTTGTATCAGATCTGGTTTGGCTCCCTTTTGTCACTGTTAGGGAGACACTGCAATGTGAGTTTTCAAAGTTGGCATCTAACGAATATGTTAGATAGTGCTGAAATACCGTGTTCTTCAATGGATGAGTCCAGAAAGCACTTACAATGGATGATGTTCCTTATCACGCCACTACCATTTTGTACCGCTGCCATTTTGTAAGATTTATGTGTGTCTCTGCATGTATAGCAAATGTGTGTGAGGTGCCTGGGAGGCCAGAAGAGGGCAGCTAATCCCCTGGAGCTGGAGTTACAGACAGTCGTGAGCCACCTGATGAAGTTGCTGGGAATTGAACTCAGGTCCTCTAGAAGGGCAGCAAGGGCCCTTAACTGCTAAGCCATCTCTCCAGCTTCCCTGCCCCCAGACCTCTATAGTCTACATATGGTGTAAAACTTCACTTACCCCCACTGCTCTTGTGATGCTGAGAGAGGTGTGTAGATGGAATGGAAGAGCTGAAATGTCCCCCCACTGTTCAAAAGCCAAGCAGTTTCTGGGAAGGGACTATTTCTTCTATGGACATTTTATATGGTATGAATTTGCTTTTGGTAAGTGACTCTATTTTGTGGAAAAATTCTATTGACTTGGGTAATAAATAATAATTAACCACAGCTGACATGTAAGGATTGTTTTTCTCTTTAGCCTTTACTCAATCTCCTCATATTAATTTAGTGCAACTCCTGTGGCTTCTGCTCTTAAATATCAAATGTTCTGCTCCCTCCCTTCTATGTACCCATGGGCTCCTCACCCACTATTCCCTTAAACAATGAGTTGCTTTGCCTGCTCTGTTGGATGGCTCATATCACATCCCGTTCAACTTGGCTTCTGCACCAGACATAGAGCAAATGATTATTATATATCTAAGCATTGATGAAGGCTCTCAAACCCATCGTTTAATTCAGCCATCTTCACCACGGCAAGGGTGTGAGTGTGGTTGAAATCTTTCCCCTCCTCACCCTGAGATTTGGCAGTGTTTAGAGGTGTTCTTGGCTCATGTTCTCGGCTCATGGGTGTGTGTGTATCTGTGTAGTGTGCACGTGTGCATATGCCCACACGTTATTGGCATCTGGTGGATCGAGTCCAACACTGCTGCTTAAATATCCTTTAATATACAGAATGGCAGCAAATGACTCTCTGGCCCAAGACATCAGTAGGATCAAGCACAAGAAACCTTTGCTTTCTGGTTTTCAGCATTTCCTTCTCTTTTGCTCTCTGACAGATGGATGCGTAGTAGATGTTTCTTCACTTAGACAGGAGAAAACGTACGTGGAGAGATTAAATGACTTATCCAAGTCTCCTGCTTATGGGAGTTTCAGAACCAGAAATTGAATCCCAGCCCTTGATTCTAAATCTAGATAATTGCCAGACTTCAGGGAGGGCTGTGATTCGTGAATTTATCTACACGGAGCCTTAGAAATCTGTCTTCGTGCTACTCAGCGGTGATAAGCAGAAGTGAGGGCAGAAAACTTTTTTTTTTTGTGTGCTTGTTTGAAAGATAACTCTCAGAGACTTTAAACATCTTGCATAAGAATTTCAGTTAGCTAGGCTTATATTCTCCCTCAGAGAGCAAAATTCTTTAACACAGTGAATCAATTGATCTGTGCATCCTGTTGATGTTGTTCCGAAAGATTGACGTTAATTACACACTTTTGGATTACTGAAATGGCAGTCTGAGCCATCTGAATTGGCCATTAGTTATTTTGTGTTAATGGCCTAGTTAATTTTAACATCCCGCCTACTTATTGTGTCCAGAGAACGTGGCTGCCGTGGATGTGTGGGTCTGTTTCCTAGCTGGTTACAGGTCTGGAGTAAGACTATGAGGTATCTGCATCTAGACTGGCAGAGTGGTCACCGTAGAATTGCCAAGTCAAGGTGGCAGTAAGATATCCTGAGATGCAGAAGTAGGTAGAAGCTTACAAAGCCATAGGAAAGTTGGAAATTACATTTATAAGAGAGGGAATCATTTGAGGGATGCTCCAGTAAGAGGCAGAAGTGAAACTGCCAATTGTAAATGTGCATCCAAGTGAAGTGACTGAGCCACAGAATGGCAGTTTCAAGGACCCCCTTGACAGTGGCTATAAAAAAGCTGGAAATTAGCAGCTGAAGAAACATCATGGATACATTACTAAAACACGTTTTGAACACATTAACAAGACATGGGAATCTCTGAGAAAATGTGCCCCAGCCAAGAATACCAACATTGGTGAAGGGGAGATCAGTGGCAAACAGAGAGTTAAATTGCCTATTGATTATCAATATTTCACTTAAACTTACAAAACCAAGGGGCTCTCAGTGGCCAATGAAATAAAATTGGGTGACTTGATAATTTCAGCCTCAAAATCTTAGTTTAAAACTCTTCCGTGTAGCTTGTTTAAAGTTCTGCAGGAATCTTTGAACATATTATTTAAAAAGGCAAAATTAAACAGACCTCCAAGTGACATCATTTTAGATGATTCATTTGAGATATTATACAAAGATCTCTTTTAGCTCATAGAATACAGCATGCTGAAAGGATTCATTTTAAACTTCAGGCAAACATGTCTAAATCGTAAACAATAGACACTATGATATCCAGATCCCTTGAAGCATCTCACTTCTTGGGACAGAGGGACATAGCCCCCTCTGAGTAGGGCTGCGGCCAAACAGAGCCAAGGGACAAAATGGCAGTTTTCTATTTGGTTCAGGACTCTCCTTCTAAGGTTCTCGAGTGTCTTTCCTATTAAAAAATCTATTTCTGGAAAAGTATGGGGCAATCTTACATCCAGGAGAGAGAAATGTCTGAGGTTTCAAGGTTTATTTGTAACCACTTCTGCGAAAGTGAACAAGAGCAACCTGAGGCCCTCTAGACTGGAACTGCATCTTTTGCCTAAAAGTAGTGTGCTGGCTCATTCAGAGCAGTTGTAGCGTCTTAGAGAACATAACTAACTCGAATAACAAGCGACTGCAGAGGCTTGGGTAAAGCATAGAAACTGATTGGCTACCTCAGGGTTTCTCACCATTCAAGCTTGGATCCAGGAATTTATTTAGGTGAAACATATTTTCAAGAGCACACCTTTCTATGACAGAGTCTTGTATAGCCCAGGCTGGCCTCAAGCTTGCTGTGTAGCTAAGGCTAGCCTTGAACTGCTGCTTCTTTTACTACTTCTGAGGTGGGGGGATGACAGGCATGCATGTCCATGCAGGGGTAGGGTGACATCAGTCTCTGTAGATAATCATTCTGCTTGTATGTGAAACCGGTGAACAGAACATCCCACCTATTTAAACATTCTGCTAATGCAGTAATTTTGGAATTATGTTTTTTGAGTTAATAGGTAATCTGTTGTGTGATAATTTGCTGCATTTCCCTTAAATATAATCCTAGCAAGAGAATTGCTTGTTTGTCTCTTAATATCATGTTTTCACTTTGACTTTAAATAGGGCTGTTTATTTTTTAGACATTTAAAAAATATTGTATTTAGTTTTATTTTATCTGCATTGGTATGGGGGTGTCAGATCCCTTAGAACTTATAGACAGTTGTGAGCTGCCATGTGGGTGCTGGGAATTGAATCTGGCTCCTCTGGAAGAACAGCCAGTGCTCTTAAGCACTGAACCACCAATCCAGCCCCTTTTCATACCTTTTAAGATTACTTTTTGCTAAACATGGCGGCACACACCTGTAATCCCAGCATGGAGGTGATGTAGACAAGAGTACTGCTACAAGTTGGAGGCCAGCCTGGTCAACACAGTAAGTGCTACATAGTGAGACCCTGGGTCAAAGTAAAGATTGAGAGACGGCTCAGTGGTGAAGAGCTGTATAGTACTGCTCTTGTTTGGCTTCTAGAACCCACATGGGGTCAATCAGAACTGCCTGTAGCTCTAGCTTCAGGTGATCTCTACCTTCTTCTAGCATATATGGGCATCTGCACGCACAGCAGATACTCACGCACAGACACAGAGACATGCAGACACACACACACACACATGAAATAAATCTTTTAGAAAGGTCACTTATCCAGAGCCTGAGCCTTGGGGCTTGAGGTGTGCAGTTTATGGTATGGTGTCTAATACCTAAATAAGGTCTCATAGCATCACACTGTCTAGGAGAAAACGGAGCATCAAATGGGAGAATAAGGGCTAGAGGGATGGCTCCATGGTTAAGAGCACTGACTGCTCTTCCAGAGGTCCTGAGTTCAATTCCCAGCAACCGCATGGTGGCTTACAACCACATGTAATGGGATCTGTTTCCCTCTTCTGGTGTGACTGAAGACAGTGATGGTGTACTCACATTATATAAAACAAACAAACAAACAAATAAGTAATATTCAAATGGAAGAATAAAGTAGTAGGTAAGGAACCAGAAAGGTAACTAGATGAAGGACTCTAGAGCTGGCCATGGATTGGGATGATAAGGGCAAGTTTAGGAAGTGAATGGATGGAGCCTTTGTAAGGCCCAGTGATGAATTCTGTGTTTTAGCTGCAGGTTCCCTCGTTTTAGACCCAAGACCTAAAAGCATCAGAACAAAGCCTGACATGCCTGGGTGTTTCCATAATATTAACATCAGTAGCCAAGCATTTTGTCAAACATTTATATGTGTGTGAGATATAAACAAAACAAAACAAAACAAAACAAGATAACCTCTAGTTCGGAATCCTTTGAGCATTGCCATGATGCCACAAGTGGAAGATGCCATACCTTATCCTGTGTGACAGGTAGCAGTCAAAATTTGCTGAAAACATTATATAAAATAACCCCCAGGATGTATGTCCAAGGTGAATATGAAATGTGTTTAGACTTGAGTCCCATTGCCACATGCTTGACGTACTATCAAACTCAAGACTTCCACCCCCTAACATGTTATCATCTTGTTTTAGTGTTCTATTGCTGTGAAGAGACACCATGACCAAGGCAACTTTTATAAGAGAAAGCATTTAATTGAGGCTTGCTTATAGTTTCAAAGGTTAGTTCATCATCATGGTGGAGAACATGGTAGCACAGCACACTGACTGACATGTTTGTGCTGGAGAAGTAGCTGACCGTCCTGTATCTAGATCTGCAGGCAGCAAGAATTGAGACACTGGGCCTGGCTTAGGCTTTTGAAACCTCTAAAGCCTACCCCCAGTGACACACCTCCTCCAGCAAGGCCACACCTCCTAATCCTTATCAAGTAATGCCACTTCCCCAATGATAAAGCACTCAAATGCATGTGCCTATGGAAGCCATTCTCATTCAAACTACCACCTGAATCCTAAGCATAAAGGTTGATTCAATGTGGACAGTTAAAGGCTTTATTGTGAATAATTGGTAATCTGTGGAGGGAAAGGCAAAGTACTCAGGGAATTGCTTTCAACATGTCTGTAGGGAGGATCAGTGGTTTCATCTTGCTTAGGGTAGAGTTGGCCCTACAAATGCTTATCTTAACATCTGTTTCTACAAAACAAAAGGTAGAGAATGAAAGAATGAAAGAATGAAATATGTCTGGCTGTGTACAACATAAGGGTCTTGAAATCTTGCTTCTCCTATCTCAGCCTCTCTGTTAGTAGTATTGTTTATTTCATGTTTTTTACACTATACTATGTTTTTCAGAACAGCTTACATATTTCAAAAGTATTTATATACCCAAAAGAAACATAGATGATTAACTAGG
>NW_022196905.1:245780664-245788305 GCF_008632895.1 Mastomys coucha
AATGTTAACAAATTCAGATAAATTGAAATCATGTAACTTTTCTCATCATAATGCAATAAAAGTTTTCTTTTTTAAAAAGAAAGAATGAAATATTTTTTTCTTTTTTTAAAATTTTTTGGTTTTTCAAGACAGGGTTTCTCTGTGTAGCCCTGGCTGTCCTGGCACTCACTCTGTAGACCAGGCTAGCCTCGAACCCAGAAATCTGCCTGCCTCTGCCTCCCAAGTGCTAGGATAACCGCCCAGCGGGAGCAGATTTCTTAGTCTTTGTTCTCTGTCTGGGAGATGCTCTCTAGAAACACCAAACCACAGCATTGTGAGATGGTGAAATGAAGTTTGTGGTTAATTTTTCTCTTTTTGAGACAGGATCTCACTCTGGAGCCCAGACGGGCCTTGGACTCATGACCCTCCTATCTCAGCATACTGAGATTATAAGCAAAAGCCACCAGGCCTGTGAAGATTATAGTTTTTCTTTTTATGGTTTTAAATTGTAAATTGTGACACTGATTTTTTTCTTAACTTTCTTTCTCTATAGGTATCTCTTTAAGACATTGTTATTTTCTAGCAGTTGGACAGGAAGCGCTTTGCCCATTGTTTTTGAAGAGGTTTCTGCTTGTCATCCTCGATGGCTCTTTGGCTTTGTGGTTCGGTGTTTCTAATTTTGGAGAAATTTGGCTTTTTTGGCTTTAGTCATTCCAATATTTCTTTCTGAACTAAAGTCACATGTCAGACACTTGGAATTGCTCTACAGTTCTGGCTCTTTTTAAAATTCACATTTTCCTTAGTTTTGCTTCATGATCTAGTTTGGAACTCTGTAAATCTATCACTAGATCCGGCATAATGGTCTTGGTCTCTAGGACTGTCTTTTATAAAACTCTAGTGTTTCTGTTCAATGGTCTATAATTTTTTAATGCTTGTCTGTTTATTTGTGTGTGTGTATGTGTCACATGGTATGTTGTGGTCAGAGGACAACTTTCGATAGTATGTTCTTAGACTACAGGCTTGGTGGCAGGTACCTTCATGTGCTGAGCCATCTCTTCAGCCCTGTGATCTTCCGTTTTAATAGTTCCTGTCTCGCTGCTTATATTTCTTCTCCATTTGTTCATGTTGGGTTCATCTTTTCCGTTAGATGTCTGACCATACTGGTCATGATGGTGGCTCCAGTACCTGTATCATCTCTCTGTACCCGTGACCACTTGACAAGGGACTAGAGTCTCTGCTTTATTAAATGCTGGACATCTAAGAGACTGGGGTCAGTAGTATGTTTTCCTTGTTAATGGCCACATTGCTTTTTCTCCATTAGTGTGAAGGTTGAGTGAGAAGAGTCAGGTGCTGAGCTTGCAGACTTTTAAGTTCTATTAGTAGTGGCTAATGTTTGCCAGTACTTGTGCTGGGTGCTGTGCTCCAGTGTGTCTGCCATGCCTGCTCTGTCCCGTCGACTTCACATCCTTCCTGCTTGTCCATTGGTGTTGGGCTTGTGAAGGGGTAGAAGGCTTTTGTTTCTGAGAGTTGAGTCTCAGACTCAAGAAGGCCTTGGAAGAAGGTTTTCTCAGCACACCTCCCTCTCCTCCCTTGTCAGCCAGACTCTTGTATCTTGCCTTGTGTCTGTGTTTGCTCTTAGGTGGGAGAGCATTTCTTGCCTCTCCTTGTGTGATTGATACCTTCTAAGAGTTCTGGACCCTGAACAGTTTCCTTTCTAACTCCAGAGGCAGAGAGGTGCCCGCTTCTGTCGCTTCCTTAGGAGCAGCAAGTCTTTTCACCTGGGCTGGAGGGACAGCAGTGTGTTGTGCCTCCTTTAACAGTGCAGGCCTACTACCTGTATGGGAGTATCTATTCCCACCGTGGCCGACAGGGCAGAAGAGTGCTTTCTTTTTTTTTTTTTTTTGACAGTCTGAAGTTTTTATTCAGTGGTTCTCTGTGTCTAGAAGAAGGTGTTGGGCCTCTTGGTGGTGAAGCGTGGCTTGTGCTGGCGCAGCAACACACGGTGGGGCAATGGGAACTTGATCTTGGAGTCGTGGAACTGCTTGATAACTGGCCGGCGGCACTTGCCAGCTGCAATCTCTTCCACCTTCATGATCTGGATGGAGTGCGCACGGGCACGGTGTCTGGCACCCATGTCTCGGTAGCATTGTGTGACTGCACCAGTGGTGGTCAGGTCCCGGTACTCCCGGTACATGTTGTGTGTGCCACTGCGGGAGTCGCAGCGCAGCCAGATGCCAAAGTTCTTCACTCGCAGGGGTGACTTCTCAAACACCTGTCCGCAGTACACAATCTCCCCAGATGACTTCTTCATCTTCTTCAGCTGCGACACAAAGTACCAGAAGCGGGACTTGGCCACCACATGGTTGGGTGCAAAGATTCGCATACGGTATAGTGGTGGTGTGTGGCATTTTGGGGTTGGCAAGCAGCACCCCACCACCTTGTACTCCCAAAGCATGCCCAACGCCTTCATGGCCCTGCGTGCTCGTCCACCGCCAGTCACAAAAGGAGAAGAGGGCTTTCTGAGATCTCATCTTGTCCTTGTCTTTCTACCAAGAATGAACATTGGTGGTGAGGAGAAACTTTGTTTCTAGAGTTCCACTTGTTCCACATGGACATCTGCTGAAAAAGTCATCTCAGTGGCACCCAGCACTTGGGAGGTGAAAGATCATGAATCTGAGGCCCATCTAGACGACAGGGAGACTCTGTGACATGATGGCCCCGATCAGCTCTTTCTCCCTTGCTTTGGAAGAAGGCATATATTGTGTATGTTCCTAGCTCTCTCTAGAAATCACATCTCTCTTTGGATTTCAGGATTCTTGGTTGCATTATGACCTCAGCTCTCTGATGGTTTCAGGAAATAGGATTTTGTAGATACCTGATTCTTCTCTTGTGTCCCCTTGATGGCATTCAACACATAGGTGAGCTGCAATTTGGAGCTTTTCGTTAACGTGTGACCATCCATAGTGGCACAAAACTGAAATGAGATCTCAGGAACGGAGTGGAGAGACACAAACACTTCTGTCTGCTGCTCTCTGGAAGGCGGTCAACATAGTTAGAAGACTCACAGTGCTGACTGTGAACCCTCTGGAAGCGTGTCTGCATCCAGTGCCCCCGATGTCTTCAAACTCTGTGCCTTTCCTGTCCTCTCTTCTCTGAATCATCAGATGGGAGGGTCTAGGCTCAGAGTCACACTGCAAACTGCACTGCAAACCAGGCAAAGGCTTTGGCAGCTGCAGAAGTATGCAGAGCCTGTGGGGTTCTAGCAGGAACCACAGCAGCCACCTGCTGGGGAGAGAGAAAGTAGTGACTGAATGGAAAGAGTGAGCAAGAGAAAGAGCCATTCCAAACCAGGCCTCCTCTTTATCCAGGTTCCGTTGTTGTGTCTTTTTAAAAGCCCACCCGCTCTGCCTCAATTCTAAGCACTTTAAAAATAGTATAATCCATGGGAAAAAAAACCCCAACACATTAAAATGCATTATCATGTAAGAACATAATGAAGAAAATGTGTTGGAAGATGGAAAATTTTCTGAAGCTGTAGAGATAAGTTGATTTCCCACACTGCTTGCGGGTTATCTCTTCTGAAGGCATTTGCTATGCTTTTAATGTTCTTAGGCAGGTGTCCTATTGTGCTGCCGAGCAGGGTTCTTGTTATAAGAGAATTCATATGTGTGTGTGTGTGCATGTAATAAATTTGAGGTAATAAAATCGAGGTAAAATTCTTAAAGTCTAAGACACATACTTCCCCACATTTTAATCACAGCAATTAGAATTTATTATGCATTTAATCATATATCTTGACTTAACTTTCATTTTTCAAGATTTATTTATTTTGTGTGGGCATGCGTATGCACACATGTGTATGTATGCCACATGTGAATGTAGTATCTGAAGAGGCAACAAGGGGGGAGTCAGAACCCGTGGAGCTGGAGTTATAGGTGATGTGAGCTGCAGTGTGTGTGTGTGTGTGCTGGACAATGATCTCAGGTCTCTCTGAAGAGCAACGAGCATGTTTAACTACTGAGCCATCCCTCTGGCCCTGGTTGGGATTTCACCCCCTTGGAAAGTAACTTAATGTGCACCTTAGACTTTTACGAAATTCACTGGAATTCTTTACACACACACACACACACACACACACACACACACACACACACACACGAATGCTGCTCAATAACACAATAGGACACCTGCTTAGGAACATCAAAAGCACAATAAATGTCTTCAAAAGAGATAACTTGCATACAGATGATTTTTTAGATTAAGAACCCAATGACATGTATATTTATATATAATAACATTTGTTATTTTCATTTTATTTATTTTATATTTTGAGATGGAACTTTCCTGACAGGGAATGATACATGTTGGTGCCAGAGATATTTGGAAACCCTTTGCTTGGATTTTTAAGACTAAAGTAAATTATCTTAGCATCAACTATGACAGAAGGGACGCCTCTCTTCCTATGTGTGTCTTACATCTTCATTTTCCTCTCTTCTTTTCATTGGAATTACACTTGTCACACGCCAACTGCTCTGTAGTCATTCTCCCTATTGTTTTTACAGCCACTGGCTGCCTATACTTTGTATTCTTACAGGGATAATCCAGTGTCGCAAACATACGGATTCTTGAGCGAGCATTTGATGCTTCATACCTCACTGACAAGTGCGTCTAGAGAGTAATGGTTTAGGATCATCACCATTCATCCTATAGCAGAGAAAACCCTCGGCCATTTACGACTTAAGATTTTGTTAATTTACCGGGCGGTGGTGGCACACGCCTTTAATCCCAGCACTTGGGAAGCAGAGGCAGGCAGTTTTCTTAGTTTGATGCTAGCCTGGTCTACAGTGATCCAGGGCTACACAGAAAAACCCTGTCTCAAAAAAAAGAAAAAAGAAAAAAAAAGATTTTGTTAATTCTTTGTGCTTGTGGTATATGTGCACCTGTGTATGTATGTGTGTGTGTGTCTGTGTGTCTGTGTGTGTCTGTATGTGTGTGGAGACTCTCTGACTCAGAGCTCCAAAATCTCTCCACCCAGCTCTCTAAGCTGCCACTGGTGGGTCGCTACCACATCAACCCTGTGCTTCAAATCCCCCATGGCCTTTGTGGTGCACCTCAGGTAAACCCATGCTTTGCCACCCTACCTTTCTCTCTTGAACCTGGATGAGCCTCCGCTGTGTAAAGGAAAACACAACACAAACTTAGTTCAGAAACAATGGTACCTCAATTGTTGGGTGCAGCAACTAAATTCCTAACCTCGTAAGCCATATTAAATCTAAATCTTCCGGTGGTGAATCCCGATGGATCTGCCATTGAAACCGGGAGACACTCGTAGCTACTACCTACATCTTGTCCCTCTCCTGCTTCCTCTCTTCCTCTATCCACCTCGGAAGTCCCTCCAACTTGCCCAGTGATTGGCTTCTTTATTCATTAGGGGATTGGTTCACAAGAACAGCACCAGGCCCATCCACAGCAGGCATTTGACTAGATCGGTTGGCCAGTGAGTTACATGGACCCTCCTGTTTCTGTCCTCACCAATGCTGTCATTAGAGATTCATGTCACTGTGCCTGTGCACTGTGCACAGGTCCCTAGCACTTTTACATGAGCGCTAGGGATCAGAACACAAATCCTTATGCTTACAGAGCAGATGCCTCATGCACTGAGATGTCTCTCTAGCCTGGCTTTTGTTTATTGTTACAGTGGGATAAATTATAAATTGCCTTTGTCCCACGGGAATCCAACATTTTGGTTTCTGTGTTTGTCTAGCAAAGGATGAACAAATTGTACTTTCTTTTTCTGATATCGAAGACTGATAAAACAATAATAAATTTTAAAACATTTTTAATAGGCTCTAATGGTTTCTTTTGATTAAAAGCATAGAATCTTAGTTATATAAAATACCTCCATGACTGTGACATGAAAGGCACACCTGGGTGATTAATGGGTTTGTTAGTTGTGTTTGATGTGGGATTATGAATGTATACAGGTCAGATAGTTGGGCAAAGCAAATATTCTTTCCCATTGTCAACACAGAGCTTGGCTGTTCTTCAGAGAGCTCTCCCTTGCATATAAAGGTAGGGTTTCTGAAAAGACGGCTGCTTTTATCCATATCTTTACTTAGGGTGTTCGATTTGATTTGGTAAGATTTATTTAAAAACATATTTACCTTTAATTTTTTACATGTGTTTCTGTATGTGCACCATGTGTGTACCGAGCCTGTGGAAGCCAGAAGAGAGGGTTAGGTTTCCTGAAATTGTAGTTACAGACAACTGTGAGTTTCCATGTGGGCTGGGAACTGAACCCAGGGCCTCTACAAGAGCAGTGCATGCTCTAAACTGCTGAGCCATTGGTGTATTGGCTGGTTTTGTGTGCCAAGTTGACACAGGCTGGAGTTATCACAGAGAAGGGAGTTTCAGTTGTGGAAGGGCCTCCATGAGATCCAGCTATGGGGCATTTTCTCAATTAGTGATCAAGGGGGTAGGGCCCCTTGTGGGTGGTGCCATCCCTGGGCTGGAAGTCTTGGGTTCTATAAGAGAGCAGGCTGAGCAAGCCAGGGGAAGCAAGCCAATAAGAAACATCTCTCCATGGCCTCTGTGTCAGCTCCTGCTTCCTGACCTGCTTGAATTCCAGTCCTGACTGGACTGGAATCAATAGCAATGTGGAAGTAAGCTAAATAAACCCTTTCCTCCCCAACTTGCTTCTTGGTCATGATGTTTGTGCAGGAATAGAAATCCTGACTAAGACACCTGGTAACTTCCAGCATAGAAACCATCCTTCCACCTCTTGTGTACATATCTCTCCAGCAATACAAGTTCTTCAACCGGGGTTTCTGTATAGACACATGAAGAAGAGCAATGAAATAGTGTAAAGATAAGTGTTAGCTAGCAACAGCTGACATCATCATCTGCCAGTGTCAGTTGTGGGTGGCATATAAAAGGACTGCTCACCACCCTGGCTTTCTCTCTATTCCTATGTATTCTCTGCTGTGTGCTGTCTCTCTGGCTCTTTGTCTCTGTCTCTCCTTCTTTGTCCTCCCTTCTCTGCCCTCATGGGTCTGCTCCTGTCTGTCTACCTATACCCCTTCTCTAGTCTCTCGCTCCCCTCCTTTCTCCCTTTATACCAGATCTGTTGTATGGTGTGATTTCTCGGGGGATACCTTGGCATGGGCCTGCCAGGTACCCCCTTGCCATCTATATATTTCATAGCAATAAGTACACACTGAGTTTTGACATGTGTAAAGAGAATCTTTGGTGCACTGTGTGGAAGCATCACCTGTCATGAAATGCCGTTGGCCTATTAGCTTTCTCAGGAAATAGGAATGTGGAAGTTTGAGTAAAGAGAGGATTTCTGGGATAGAGTCAGGATTAGAAGGATTTGACCTGAACTCTGAGGAAGAGGGTCACATGAAACTGAAGAAGAGGTAACTAGCCACATGGCATAATATAGACTGGTTTAAACAGGATAATTAACTTATGAACTAGAGGAAATGACCTAAAGTTATTGGACTAGGCATTTGTTCATATATAAGAAGTCTCAAGCCGGGTGGTGGTGGCGCACACCTTTAATCCCAGCACTTGGGAGGCAGAAGCAGGTGGGTTTCTGAGTTTGAGGTCAGCCTGGTCTACAGAGTGAGTTCCAGGACAGCCAGGGATACACAGAGAAAC
>NW_022196905.1:245788627-245807495 GCF_008632895.1 Mastomys coucha
AGTTATAGGGAGCCACACTAGGTCCTCTCTGGAGTTATAGGGAGCCACACTAGGTCCTCCCTGGAGTTCCAGAGAGCCACACTAGGTCCTCCCTGGAGTTACAGAGAGCACACTGGGTCCTTCCTGGAGTTACAGAGAGCCATACTAGGTCCTCCCTGGAGTTACAGAGATCCCACTGGGTCCTCCCTGGAGATACAGAGAGCGCACTGGGTCCTCCCTGGAGTTCCAGAGAAACACACTAGGTCCTCCCTGGAGTTACAAAGATCCCACTGGGTCCTCCCTGGAGTTCCAGAGAGACACACTAGGTCCTTTCTGGAGTTATTGAGAGCCACACTAGGTCCTTCCTGGAGTTCCAGAGAGCCACACTAGGTCCTCCCTAGAGTTACAAAGATCCCACTGGGTCCTCCCTGGAGTTACAGAGAGCCATACTAGGTCCTCCCAGAAGTTCCAGAGACACACACACTAGGTCTTCCCTGGAGTTCCAGAGAGCCCACTGGGTCCTCCCTGGAGCTAGTTGGACTCATTCTGTGGTCATTTAAACTTTTTTTTTATTGCATTGTGAAGGTGCCAGATCCCCTGGAACTAGAATGCTGACAGTTGTGAGGTGCCACATGGGTGCTGGGAATTGAACCAAGGTCCTCTAGAAGAACAGGCAGTGCTCTTAACCTCTGAGCCATCTCTCCAGACCCAGTTCTGGGGTCACTTTTGAGAAAAATATTTTTCTTCATTATGAACTCCATGTCCAGAGTCAAACCGTACAAGCAAAGTCACTGGATGTTAGGGCTGGCTAATGAGTGTTTTTTGAAGGAATTCAAAAGGATACCATAAAAACCTAATGACTGTGTATTATGGTATAATTTCAAGTTTTTTCAAATGTATAAGAATGTATTAAAAATAAATTACTAACTTCTATAGCTTCCATGAAGGTTCATTTGGCGTAGTTGGGGAGGGGGGATGAAAAACCTTTTTATAAAATGCAGGAACCATCTTGGGTTAAACAAATGCCAGAAAAAATTATAATTGTAAAAACGAGATGTCAGCTATCGTTATTCCAGTGGCTGTGTTGTTTCCAATAACAGTTTGGCGCTGTATTTAGTCTGTAGCAATCTACAATTGAAATATAAAATAAAGATTTTTCTTTTATTTCCCTCTGAAGTTCTGCGCCAAGCTAAGCAGAGCAGACCGAAGCATCTGCGGTTGATTAAAACAAGCTTTCCTATGGGGTTTCGAGTAGAAAGTAAACATGGATCCTATCCACAGTCAACAGCATTTACAAATGTAAAGAGAGGAAGCTACCGAGTGTTTGGAGAAGGAACTACTATAAAGGAGGCAGAAACATGGAGTGGCAGATGGTGAAAATGAGTTCCATACGGTCAAAGGCTGCGTTCAAAGGAAAACAGGCAGCGTGCGGTTCTGGCTGACGATAGTTTATTGAAGCGGTTTTTGTGTCTTATTTTCTACCTTTGACTTTTGAGAAGGGTCTCGCCTCAAGATGCCAGAAAAAGGTGACTCACGTGAAAGAGAAGAGGGATTTTTGTTCGGGTGGTTGTGTTTCCTAGGCTTGGGGGTGGGGTGGGGGTGGGGTTGATGCAGCCAATGGAGCGCCCCCTGGAGGTCCTGCCTGGAAGTTGACTCTAATTAGCTAAGTGCAGCTCAGATGAGAACCCGAGTTTGATGCTGGACACCGGGTAAAAAAAAGTTTGGAATCTTAGCGTTGGGGAGGCAAGACATGAGGATCGCTGGAGCTTGCTGGCTATGTTAGCCAATTCAGCCTTTTCTCCGTAGACCGTATCTCAAAAAAACCAAAACACACACACACACACACACACACACACACACACACACACCAAAAAACAAACAACAAAAGACAAGGGTTGTGGCTCTGGGGACGCAACCCTTGAGACTCAGACACACAAACACAGACTCACACAGGCACACACAAACTCACAAATCTACACATGCACACATGTTCTCTAATTCTTCCTGTTTACCTTGGGTTTTGGGTCAATTGTGTTTTTCTAACAGTGAGATTAGGCTGCTGATTAGGTGCCAAATGGGATTCCAATTCTGCCTCTTAAAATTCCTAAGCTGTATGACCCCGGGAAATGACAAAGCACCCGTGCCTCATTGCCTTTCATCTTCAGAGCAGGATGGCTGTAATAGTCATCTTCCATTTGTGTCCCCGACTCTCTCCAGTGGTTGCCTACAAGCACAGTGTACCCAACCCTGTATATTTTTCTATCCTGGACATATATACCTAAAGTAAAATCGTGTTTATAAGTTAAGCACAACAAGTGATTAGTAATAATATATAATGTAATAAAATGATTGGAATAATATGCTGTAGCAAGTCATGTAGATGTGCTCTCTGTTTTTAGGTTCCCGAGGAGTGCCAGGTGCTCGGTTTAGGTACCATGAGCGAGTGGATAGTTTATGTCTTGGGCGGGACAGGATGGACTAGTGGCAGAGGTCATCACTCAGGATGATAATTTAAAATTGGGCCTTAGTTATATAAATTTCCATGGATATTTCTGGACTGTTGTTACCCATGATAAGTGAAACTATAGAAAGTGTGTGTGTGGGGGAGTAGGGAGTAGAGACTAGAGTACTACTAGCCTTTGTGATATATATATTTATATATATATAATATATATATACACACACACACATTATATATATATAAATATATATATATATTTTTTAATGTGTGTGCTGGTTAGAGGACAGCTTGTGGGTTCTCTCCTCCTACTGTGGGTTCCAGAACTCCGGTTGTTAGGATGGCTCACCAAGCACTTTTTATGGCTGAGCTGTCTCACTGAAGCCTAAATGTCAAAGTGTTATAAAGAGTAAAATGAATTTGTCTAGGTAAAATGTCTACCAGCGTCCTTTGGATGGCCGTAAAAATGGCCACTCTAGGGCCCCACACTAGTACTCTGGGGTCAGTGTCTCTGTAGTTTGTTGACCACAGCCCAGTCATTAAACTTTTGTTTTTGCTTGTTTTCTTGAGGCAGTTTTACTGTGTAGACCAGGCTAGCCTTTCTTCATGTTATGATTCCCTGCCTCAGCTCTCTGTCCCTGGGATTAGTCTGCCCAGCAGACTAAAACAAAGCATTTACCTTATGATTGTGTTCACGAATTTAGTAATCTACCTGTACTGCTATGATATGACATGTATTTTATACCATTTATACAAGCTAGACTTTTTTGAAAGAGATTTTAAAAAATACATTGAAACTTAGGGCATAATTGATTTAAAAGACATAGTAAAAGTTGGGACATCATTGTTTCATATCTCATTGGGTCAAGGTTGAAAGGTCACTGATATAGAACATATTTGCTAAGTTGTATTAACTAAACAGAAATGGGTAGTTTATTGCCGGTAAAATCTTCAGTAAAGGGCCACACCACCCACAGCTTTGGTAATGGGTTTCATCCTTCCTCCGGGAAGTCTTTTGCTTTTGTGGGCCAAGGCCAAACACGAAAGCCTGTTCCCAAGTCCTTGTATTTTGCAACAATATTTTTGTTTGCTTTTCTCCTTTTGTTCTTTGTCCCTTTTAATGTTGCCAGACAACTCACTCCTTTGCAGCTGTGACCTTGACGGTATTCACAAGGCTCTGTTCTTAGCCACAAATATCTGTAGCTTTCAAAGTGGGGGAAAAAAGATACAGCCATTGTCTTTGAACTGAAGTGTTGTTGTGAGAGGTCTCCTCTCTGGATCCTTATTTCAATCTTCTCCCCGTTTGGGGGTGATACAGCAGCTCTCTTAGTTCTGGGTTCCCGGCACCTGCCTCGGTTCCAGTGTTGCTTGACATGCTGAAGTGTAAATCTTCCTTGTTTCCCCTGGAAGCATTTCTCTAAATTATAATTACCCAAGGTGGTAACAGCTCTCAAGAGCACAGTCTGTCACCTTGACATCAGCTGAAAATTCAGGCAGGGTCTTGAAGATGAGCTGCTCTGAATAGCGACGGAGAATTGGAACATGACATCCCTGGGCTGTGATGATATTTAAATGATGGAGTGCCATTACCCCGCATAATGTGGGATGTTGACATTTTATTCAAACATGTAATCCTTGTCATTGAGTGTGGGCAGGAGAGCGATTGCCACCCGGCGTAGGAGCAACACAGGGTGACACCATAGGAGAGTGACAAAGAAGCTCTAAATAATTTCAATAATTATTTTCCACTTGTGATGTCGGTTTTGGGTTCCCATGATGGCGTGCAGTACTCGGTTTATGATAGAAGTAGTTTCTGTGGTTCTGAATGATGTTTAGGAAACACCTCCTTATGCAGAGCCAGTCAGTATATGTTAGGGCTGGGGAGATGGCTCAGAGCCTAGACATTTGCTAGTTCATTTCGAGGACCAGAGTTCAAATCCCAGCATCAGTATCAGCCAGCTCACAATTGCCTGTGACTCCAGTGAACTATGACACTCTCTTCTGGCCTCCTCAGGCACTGCCCATACATGTGGACATAAACTCACATGGACAGCCAAATAGGGAAACACAAATAAATAATACAATAAATTTTAAAACAAGTCCTTGCTATAACACTGATTATATATGTTTGGTTTTTCTTTCTGAGATAGGCTCCTGCTACGCAGTCTTGGTTGACCTGGTTACATAGACCTTGTTGGCCTCAAAATCAAGGCTATTGATTCTCCTGCCTCTGCCTCCTACTCTGGGATTACAGGTGTGTGCTGCCACACCTGGCTTACATATGGCTAATACAACCCTTGGGCTCCAAAGAGCATCACTGCTGAGTGACCGTATGCTTGCATTTGTGTATAGTGTGGATTGGTTTTGTACACTGCCAACATACGGAAGATAGAAAACAAATGCTCGAAACTCACTGATAGGAACTTGGTGGTATTCAAGGACAACAATATGGTGGCCTATAGTGCTGTTGACACAGGCAGACTGAAGAAGACCTGGAATTTGTGGCACAGACCATGCTGGCCTTGAAATCAGAGAGCCTCTACCTCCTGAGTGCTGGGATTAAAGACATGTATTACTATATCCAGCTAGATGTAACAGTGTTTGATTGGATTTTGGATGTTCCATGTGGGAAATAGACTAAGAGCTTACAAATTACTTGATAAGATAATACACACATAAAAGAGAATTCAGTCCTTCAAGGATCTTGATATCTGCTGGAGTGAAATATTCTTATCTGTGGAATACAATAGAAAGGACAGAAACAGCACAAAGTCGACAAGGAGACCTGAGGCTGCCTGGGATGAAAAGCCATGGACCACTAACAATTTGTGAGGCAGAGCTTTGTGGCAGAGGCAGCAGTGTGGCTGTAAGGCCCTGGTGGAAATGAGAATAGGAACCAGGAGAACAGAACTCCTCATGAGACGTTCTAGTTGAGATTAGGAGAGTGTTAGGAGCTGGAGGAGGATAAGCAGGCAGGACCCTGAGTAAATCTTTAGACTAAGGCAAAGAGTTTGTGTATAGCAGTGTAATATGTGGCTGCAAGAGCATTGTTGTGTACAACCTTTGACTGATGCTAAAAAAAAGTGGTTTCATTGCAAGGGCAGAAGGCAAGCTCTGAGCAAAAACTGTAAGTTAGATGATAAAGCTGTAGCAATGTTAATTTCTTGGTTTTAAGAACTGCTTACATAAGAGAACGTTTCTCCTTTTTAGGAAATGCATCTGGAAGTACTCAAAAGGGGAGAGGACTGAGTAAAGTGCTTCAGAGAGTATGGGTGTGGGTGCTAACGGATGTGGGTGCGTGTGTGTGTGTGTGTGGGGGGGTGGGGCAAGTGATGGTCAGTAAATGTGTGGTTACTTTTTCTGAAGTGAATTCATAGGGAACTTTTCATAGGGATTCTTTTACATTTGTACTGCATTTTATTTCCTTAGTTTGTGTGCACGTGGAATCAGAAGACAACTTATAGGACAACTTATTGGTTCTGTCTTTCCATCATGTGGGTCTTGGGGCTTGAACTCAAGTGGTCAGGCTTTTGGTGGCAAGTACTCTTACCTGCCCACCCCCAGCCTAGATAGGATTTGTATGTATGTATTTACATGTGCGTGAATATATATATAATTATATATATCATATATATAATGTTATATAATATATATGTATATATGATCACTATTATATATATATATATATATATATATATATATATATATAATCGCTATTCACCTACCCCTTGCAAATCTGAACTCATTATAAAATACAAAATTAAAGAAAGGAGAAAAGAAAAAGAAAAGAGATCATGCTGACTCCTGAGCAGGGTAGTTGAATGCAGCCAAGGGTGGCCATTAGAAGGCCAGTGAGAGCAACTTTGTGACCTTAGGAGATTGACAACAAGCTAGGCAGTGAAGGCAGTGAAGGGTGAGAAGCATGGCCACTGCTGCTTAAACTTGCTTGTGTGCATGCTTGGTGAAGGAAAGAAGTGCCATGTGACCAAGGGTTCCAGGGCTATGACACAGGTGGCCCCAGGTTGCTTAGAACAAGGAAGAAATCTTTGGATTCCTTGAAGGTCTGGTGGTAATGGCGCAGTGCGCTTGTGGTGGTTTGAATATGCTTGCCTGAGGGAGTGGCACTATTAGGAGGCGTGGCCTTGTTGGAGTGGGTGTGGCCTTGTTGGAGTGGGTGTGACCTTGTTGGAGGAAGTGTGTTACTGTCCGGGTGGGCTTTTGTGGGCTTTGAGACCCTCCTCTTAACTGCCTGGAAGTCAGTCTTTCTGCTGTTTGCCTTTGGAACAAGAGGTAGAGCTCTCAGCTCCTTTTCTAGCACCATTTCTGCCTGGATGCTGCCATTCTTCCTGCCTTGATAATAGACTGAACCTCTGAACTGTAAGCCAGCCCCAATTAAATGTTGTCCTTTATAAGAGTTGCCTTGGTCATGGTGTCTCTTCACAGCAATGGAAACCCTAACTAAGACAACACTTATTTAATTTTTATTTAAGGTGTGTGTGTGTAATTGAGTAGAGACCATGTGCATGTGCAAGTGCCCGTGAAAGCCACAAGAGGGTTTCCGATTCCTCAGAGCAGGAGTTAGAGGTAGTTGTGAGCCATCATCCAATGGGTCTGGGAACCAAACGCAGGATCTTTGGTAGAATAGGAAGTTCACTTAAACACGGAGCCATCTCTCCAGCCTTTGTAGTGTGCTGTAGGCAGGACTTTATCACATAACCTGACAAGGGCAAGGGCTCATTCCCTATAAAGGTTAATCAGTTTGCTGTCTTATTGCCAATGGGCTCTGTGCCTTTGAAAACACCCTTTTTGCTATAACAGAATGTTAAGTATGTGGGTGGGTTGGTGGGAGTCCAACGCTATTCGTATCCAAACAGCTCAGAGCAGTACCTCATCATTGCTAATTAGTCAAGACACACAGACCAATTATCCAGACACCTTTCTACAAAATAGGTATTTAGATCTGGGAGGTAATTAGGGCTTGCTGTAATCAATTCAAGTGAGATGCAAGTAGAAACTGTAATTCCTCTCTAATTTCACACCCCAGAAATAGCCTCCGTTAGCAGCTGTATACCTTCCTCCAGGCCTCTCTCTTCCTGTCCCTGTTCCCAACTCTCTACACGGACTTGTACATACATACATATGTACGTGCACACACACACACCTCTCATAGCTTAGCTTGTTCATTGTTTTGGGTAAAGGTAACTTGATTATGTATTATATAACATTTTCTTCTGAACTATGCCATGCTTAAAGTAACATTTCTTATAGGTTCTTTGGGTCAGGAGTGAGGTTGTGGATCAGTTGGATACTGAGCTTCAAGGTTTCTCATAACATGGAGAGGAAGGTGCTGGTAGGGGCTGAGGCCTCAACTGAAGCTTGCTGAGGAGAGATCTACTTCCATGATCACTTGTGGTAACAGTCAGCTTCTTGTGAGGCTTTCAGATCTAAATAAAGAACATGGCCCTTGGGACTGGAGTGATGGCTCAGTGGGTAAGAAGGCTTGCTGCACAAGTCTGAGGGCCTGAGTTCGAATCCCATCACCTGAATAAAGTGTTTGGTGTGGCTGTGTCCATGCTTGTAACACCAGGACAGAGAAAGGATGATCTTGCTCCAAGCCTGGTTCCAGATTCAGTAAGATAGTCTACCTTAGGGGAATAAGGCAGAGAGAAATGCAGGGTCATCTGCTGGCCTCCAGAGGTGCCTGTGTTCATCATACACATGTGGACATAATACACACACATGTACACACACACATGTACACATGCATACATACATGCATGTACACACACAAAGAATGAATAAGTAAATGTAAAATAAAGACTAACCCTTATTAACTTCTGTCAATTATGCCTTCAGCTTTATTTTTTTTCATCTATGTTACTTTTCTGTTGTATCAAGTTAGTGACAATTTAGAGGCTTCAAGGACACAAATGTACCCATTTATACTCTAGAGATCAGTTTTAAAGAGAAGCTGGCCTGGCACTGGTTCCCCTGGGAAAGTCTTGATAGAGTTTTTTTGTTTTTGTTTTTGTTTTCGGCTTGGAGAGGCCACCTGTGTTCTGAGGCTCACGGCCCAGCTCTACATTTCGGATATGGCATCGTCAGTTTTCTGAGCCCTGGCTTTGGCCCTTCCACCCCACCCTGCTTCCAGGGAATTCTGTATTTACAACCATGTCCTCCCAGATAACCCAGGATTCCATTCGCGTTCTTGGTCACAGAAGAGTTTCTTGATGTGAATTCATGTGGTTTTCATGTCATTTCACATATACAGTGGTTCTGAGGACCAGAACTTGAGTACTGTCTGTGTTTGGAGGAGCTGTTCAGTCTATATGAACATATCATGCATTCGATATATTGTTTTCTGCATTTCCCTCTTCTTGTCAATTCCAAGAGAGCCTGATTCTTTTCTTTTTTCTTTTCAAATTTACTACTAAATCCTCATTTATAGAATAACACCAAGCAAGATAACTTGAGCTGGATTTCTGGGGCTCACATGGTAGAAGGAGATAGCTAACTCCTGTAAGTTGTCCTCTGACCTCCACACAAGTTCTGAGGTATGCATGCACACATGCACACAGGTACCGCCCCCCACCGTGAGTTTTGCATGATTGTCTCATAGAAGGAGCAGTACACTTCCTGTTATACTGTTATCAAGAGAAGCATAATGCCACTGTGAGTGTTTTGGTGGGCCTGTGACTAACCACATATTTCTAGCTGGATCTGTCATTCCGATGCTCCCCAACAGCCCTACCTAATGGTTCCAGCAGATTCTATGCTACTTTGTCTCATCCTGGATTGCAGAAAGGATGGGTGTCAGTCACACCATTCTATTGCGTCCAGTGTGACATATGTTTATCCTGAAATAGATTTTATAGGGAAAGGCAGGGTAAAGTCTTGAATATTTTGTTTGCAGAATGAAGAGTGGGTGCTCTGGAAACCTAAGGTATTTTTTGCAAAAGGCACACATTTTAATATGCCTGTGTTTTAAGCACTGCGGCCATTGCCTGTCATGGTCCCACAGTTTCATCAGTGCTGGCATCTTTGTTTTGATTTTCAGATCTTTCTGTGTGGTCCTTGTGGTCTGCAGGTTATTCCTTGGACAATTCTGATCTTGGACAATTTCTGCCCCATACCTAGAAGCTGTTAATTTTCCATTAAGTCCTAGTTCTTATTCAAATATCATTTTTTTTTTTCTTTTCAAATCATGTACAATTTCATTCATGGATGTTAAATTACTCTAAAGAATTTTTTTTTTTAAGCTTTTTAAGTGTTTGGTTCTGGGCTTTGAATTTAAAAATTCTTATTTTGCTGCCCCATGATTGGAGAATGTGGCCATATGATTTTTCTTTACATTACCATTACATTACATTAGTTGAAACTTGTCTTGTGGGTATTTATAAAGAATTTGATAGTCATTAAATTCATTCTTGAAACTGCTTTTTGTAAACATTACTTAGTTTACATTCTCTCACATTTAAAGAGAGCCCCAGCAAAAGCAACTGCTACTGGAGTGCTTAGCCAATTGTCTCATTTAATTAATATGTTTAGAGACAGAGTCTTGCTGTCTCTGGACTTTTGGTTCTCCTGACTCAGCTTCTTCGTACTGAGATAACAGCTACATACCACCACACCTGATGGCCAAACCTTTTCTTTTTCCTTCTTTCTTTTTAAAAAACTTATTTTAGTTGCTTTATTTTTGAAAGGATGCATTTGGCTTTATAAAATTAGTGACCTGATAGAAAATGATTCTCATCCCTAAGGGGATAATCCAAGACTTAGCTTTATTCTTTTTTTGTTAAGGATTAGACCCCGCAGAAGGAAAACAGCTCTTGCTTTAGTTGAAAGCATCTACAGTTTCTAGAGCAATTGAAGAATTGAGGAGTTTGCTTGCTTGTCAGTTTATCAAAAGACTTAATCGGATAGTGAACTGCCAATAGTTGAGTGAACAGATGGTCATAGAATCATTATCGGCTCTACACATCTCTTAATGTTGTGCCTGTGGTAGCCAGGTAGCCTCCAGAAAACAAAGACTTTGTCCGGATGTGAGTAGAGCACAAATGCCTAGCGACGGTGGCTTTGCCTTCCCTGGGTGCTGTGGAATTACAACTCTGCCCACTACAGTAAGGCCCACTGTAAGCCCTGAGCACCCCACGGTTAGACCAGCTTTATCTGCTCACAGAAGGCACAAGGGATGCTCAGATGTCATTGCGGCAGACTAGGTTGTGCCCCAGCGAAGGCAGCCAGCCACCTACAAGCCTCCTGCCACTTCATCTATTTAAAAAATACAATTTTACACACCCTTTCATTTTGCTAATGAAATGCTGTGCTTCAAACCCAGGGGCCTGCCTGGCAGGCAGAGTTCTAATTATGCCTGGGCAGCCAGCAGCTGTGCTCACTTAGAAAGCTTTGACCAAAGAAAAGAAAGCCCAAGTTGCTTTTATGCATCTCATAATATTGCTCGAAGTCGGTATGTTCATATGACAATTTAATTATTTCTAAAGGGAGGACTGGCTTGAAAAAAAAATTTTTTTTTTAAATCTACTTCATACATTGGTGCTAAAAACGATGTCTATTTTGGTTTTGTCTTCCATAAAACTGACCCTAAAACCTGCTCTGGGAAGTGTTTGTTTCTTGACTCTGTATCCCCACATCCACTACCCCAACTATGTGCAAATTTTAAGATAGACCCAGGAGCCAGCTGTGTCTCACCCTCTGAGCCCCACCCCCTGCCCCCACCCTCGTCTACCTGGACTGTGGTGTGGCTTTCTCATCGTGGTTTCCACTTCTCTTCAGGCCATATATTCTACACAGCCAACTGAGCTCTTTAAAAAGCAAGCAAATAGCCGGGCAGTGGTAGCGCACACCTTTAATCCCAGCACTTGGGAGGCAGAGGCAGGCGGATTTCTGAGTTCGAGGCCAACCTGGTCTACAGAGTGAGTTCCAAGAGAGCCAGGGCTACACGGAGAAACCCTGCCTCAAAAAACCAAACCAACCAACCAACCAACCAACCAACCAACCAAACCAAACCAAACCAAAACAAAACCAAGCAAATACAAACCTAAGTTGGGACATGCCTCCTCTCACTCAGAAACCTATCACAGTGACTCTTTTTGTTTAGAGTACAATCTGGGACTGCTGCCATGCTGGTCCAGGACTAACACCCTCTGGAGACTTTATACGTCTGTTCTCATTCCCCCACACTGTACTTACCAGTAGTACCATGTACACATACATGTTCCCATGTAGTGTCAGCATGCAGGTTCTTACTGCAACCCCGGGCCGTCTTGTTGGTTTGCATGCACGGCCTGCTCCCTGGCCTTCTCTGAAGCAGCCTACCCCTTTCCTGGTTACTGTCTATTTCCTTGCACGATTTATTTATTTATTTTCTTAGCATTTATTGGCAGAACAACACATATCTGGTAAGGTAAATAAGAGTTTTTGTTTGTGCTGTGGTCTTGTACCTAGCATGATGCTAGCCACCTCATAGATGCCCAGTCAATATTTGATGAGCCCGTGAACTACTTTTCTCCTGATTGTGAGCAACACGCCTGACAGATGCACCTAGGAGAAGAAGAGGTTTACTCTGGCTCATGCTTTAGAAAGTATAGTTTACTTTCTATAGACTATAGCATGGTTGCAGTGGCATGGCATTATAGGAACAGCAGAGTGTTGCGGCTTGGTCTGTGGCAGTGTGCAGGTGGCCTGCAGCTCCTTCTTCACATTTTGGTGGCTAGGCATAGAGATGGGAACAGAAAGTGGCTCCCTCAAAAGGCTGCCCCATATGGCCTGTGTCTACCAGCTAGGTACCATGGTCCAAAGGGTCCACAACTTCCCCAAACAGTTTCACCAGCTATGGACCAAGGGGCTCACAACATGAGCCTGTGGAAGGCATTTCACATCCAAACCTCTAACATGGAGCAGGCAAAAGAAAGCATCCGTGGGGTCCTCTTTGTTTGAAGTTGGCACCCCAGTTCCAAGAAGTCATAACTCAAGTTTATGCTTCCAAAGGCTACATATATGGAGCCACTTCCATAAGGGATTGTAGTCTTACTGGGTGCAGAGTGACATATTAGGGAATACTTGCTCATATCTGGTCATCGTCCAGCCATTTATAAGCCTTCCTCTATATGGTATGGATTGAATATATCCCCTTCCTGTATTTGGGACAGTCGTCCCTGATGGGATGCTGCTTGGTAGTGAGCTTCCAGGAGACAATTGGATTCGGCTGTGGTTCTGATGGTGGCATCCCTATGATGAGACTGTTGGGTATGTGAAGGAGTGACCAGGTCCAAGTACAGCATGAAGGTGTTTTTTTTCAGAACGTTCGGGAAGTGGATGCCTTTTATTACTTGTTTAGGTGTTAAAGCTTACAGCTTTTGGCATTTGGAGTGGTCCTGGTTCAAGAAAACTAGGTTAGCTAACTAACAAGATTAGCTTTTGGTCCCAGCTTGATAGGTGGGTTCTGAGAAGGGCCATTCTGGAGCCGAAATGATACCTCTTCAGGCTCATCCTATAAAGCCATACAGTGTCACTTCTGTGGGGGGTTTTGTGATCGGTGTCAGGTATTGGGCCAGTCCAGGTTCAAAGAAAGGGGGACCAGACCACCGCCTGACAGATGTGACAGAGTTACGCTGTAAGAGAGGACGGTCACCCTGGTCATCTTTGGAAATACAATCTATGCTCAAAAGGCCTCCAGAAGATCTTGCAGGTTCATTTCTAATAAAGAAAGAAGAGCCTTGAAACACGACAGGATGGAATCCATCTTCAGTGTGTTGAATGTAGAAGAAAGATGTCTGAATAGTTCTTCCCTTGTTGGAGATGCTCTGAGGCCCAAGAGATTACTCTTCCTCTGGATTGCCATGATCCTGATCATACTTTTAGAGGAAACAATGCAAATCTAACTGTAGAATCACAGGATGTTTACTGTTACGTTTTTACTTTTAAAAGATTTGTTTTTATTATTTTTAATTCTGAGTAAAGTGTATGGCTATGTGCATAAGTGTGCAGGTGCCCACTGAGGCCAGAATGCCAGATCCCTTTGGCACTGGAGTTATAGGGAGCTGTAAGCCACTCAGTGTGATTGCTGGGAGCAAATCTGGGTTCCCTGAGAAAATCATACATGCTCTTAACCTGTGAGCCATCTCTCCAATGCTTATCTTTATTTTTAAAGGATAGTATTTGTACTTTGTAGCAGAATATGACTAGATTAGGGGCTGGAGAGATGGTTTAATAGTTAAGAGCATTGGCTGCTCTTTCAGACGACCTGAGTTCAATTCCCAGCACCTACATGGCTCCTCACACCATCTGTAACTCCAGCTCCAGGGGATCTGATGGCCTCTTATGAGCAGGTATGCGCATGACACAAAAACACACATACAGAAAAACACCTATACACAAAATAAAATAAAATAAAATAAAATAAAATAAAATAAAAAAGTGTAAAGAATTTGACAAGGCTAACATCATACCATTTGTCACAAGGCAACTTAGACATGGCAATGGAAAGCAAATGCCACCCACTTCCATTAGATTAGAATTCAAGGTAGCATCACCTGCATTATTAATACATGATCTTGCTGTGTTCAATAAGTGTAGAAATGGAATATATTCATCTTCCAGAATGAGGAAGCAATACAGCATGGTGCTTTGAATCTTATAATTCATTAGCTCTTGGAATATTTCTAGCACAGTGCTCAACACATGGGGAGCCCTGGCTAGCGGTAGGTCCACACAATCAGCCTGCTTGGTTCTAGACATCTCATATACATTTTTAAAAATGTGTATTTATTTATTTGTTTGAATGTGTGTGTGTGTGGGGGGGTGGGGTGCCACAGTACACACATGGAAGTCAAAGGATAGTCTATAAGAGGTGATTCTCTTTCTTCACCATGGTTGGTCCCAAAGATTGAACTCAGGCTTGACTGTCAGGCTTGGGGACAGATTCTTTTTACTCATGGGACCATCTTGACATCCCAAGGTGTTTCTTTTATGGGGAAGAAATGAGATATTGAAGTTAACACTAATTAGAATTCTTTTTAGGTAGTACTCTTATTTTGGGGGTGTGTGTGGGCGGCATAGTCAGATAATATGAATATAGGCGGTTGATCGTTTTAGCTTTTACTTTGCTCTGGTCTCTTCTCCTCCCTCCCTCCATCTGCCCTCCGAGCTTGGCAGGACGTTTTGTCTGGAATTGCTGAGTTAACAACTTCCTTTGCTGCGGTCGTGAAATTCAAGTCTTTCCCCTCACAGAGAACTTTCCGTGAATTCGAAGCCCATCTGCTTCATAGACGCCTTCTGATTCAGAAGTTAGCTGCATGCTTATGACAGTCCTGGTCAGACTATTTACAGTGACACCCACGGAAGTGGTCTGACTGAGAGACCTGGAAACTGGGCTGGATTCACAAGGGAGTTTCTGTGAAGCTTCTGTTTGATTTGACTTGTTATAATCCATGAGCTCACACGAGCAAATCCTCCACAGCTGGCCATCTGGATTCTCACTTGCACTGGAGATTTCTGGAAGGAAAGAAAGAAGGAAGGAAAAAAGAAAGAGGCCACGTGGATGGCTTGACATCCTGTTGTCTATACAATGGTAACATTTCCTGAGCTTAAGTTAAAAAGTTGGCTGGAGTAGGTCCTTTTGGATAGCTTTCACTTTTTGAATGAGCTCGGTGTATGCAGGGGAAAGGGTTTGTGTTTTTCAAGATGACACAGAGATACTTGCGTTAAAAGCAAGCACAGTGATAGTAGACCATAAACTGGTTTCAAGAAAATAGTAGGCTTGGCTGGAGAGAGAATGCAGTGGTTAAGAGTGCTTACTGGCTCCCAGAGGACCCAGGTTCGGTTCCCAGCATCCACATAGTGGTTCACAATTTTCTAACTCCAGGTCCAGGGAATCTGACACTCTCCCCTGGCTTCTCAGGCCTCTTTCTGCATGTGTATGGCACATGAAAATCATGCAAGCACACACACACACACACACACACCCCAATCATAGAAAAAAGAACGTAGTCGGTAAGCCAGACATGCTGTGGGTAGGGAGTCCTGAACTTCTGACTCCCTACATCTTCAGCCAAATAGAGAATTCTAGGTTAGCCTGGGCTCTAAGAGACCCTGTCACAAGACAGGCACACATGCACACAGAATATAATTGCTAATTTTTCTTAAAATATAATTATCTTCTTTCTTTGTATAGTGTTTTCTTCAAATAACATTTGTTTATTTTTTTGTTTAAAATTATTTTTTAAAAAATTATTAAACATATACAGTGTTAGGTTTCATCCTAGCACTTCCAAACAGAGTTTGTTGATTTTGCTCCCCTCTCCCCTTGTTCCCTGTGACACCCCTTTGTACCCTTCCTCAGCCCCTTCCCTGGTTCCTCATGGTACTGCTCTCCCCACACCCCTCACCTGACATCTTTAAGATGCCATTTAATCAGAAGAGACAAGGGATCGTCCATCTGGAAATATTTATTGCTGTTCCATTTCATAAGTCCAGGTCCAAAAACAACAACAACAAAAAAATTGCCAATTTTCTTATCTCTTTCTACTTTAGTCAAACATCCAAGCAACTCAAACGTTCTGGGTAACCATTAACCACAGAAATGTAATTCAGTTAAACGAGAAAAAAATAATCAAGAATTCTCCTAATAGTGGCCCAAATATGTGTTAAAACACATACATTTTTCTTGAAATGTGTTTGCCTCAGGGATAATCTGTATTTGTTGATTCTTTAGCCTACTATTTGCTTTTCAAATGCTTTTCTTCCCCTTATAATGCACAGTAATAAAAGGTAATATTATATTCGGGAGTATGTTGGCAAAGGAAACTAGTGGAGTTAATCCAATAACATGGAGCTCCTTGGAGAAAGGGCGCTATGGAAACACAGGCTTATTATCACCATTGTCCCTGTGTGGAGCTGGGACCCCACCCGCCCTTGGTAAAAGCTGGCCATTTAAGAAAGATCGTGAATTGTCATAGCGGGAGTTGAAAGATTCATATTTTGAAAACTGCATACCACTAGGTAGTAGGATTTTTTTTTCTTAAAGAAGCTCGCTCACTTTCATTTCTTGCTCTGGAAGAGGATGTGTGGGTGATTATTTTTCAGCTATAATCTGTAAGCCAGAGTCCTTGTGGTGGGAGGTTTTAGGTGGTGTCACTGGATAGATGGCTTTTTCTCCTGGGATCTGTCACGGCCTGGGTATTGGGATTTTAATGGACACAGGTTCAACAGTGCCTAGAAAGATACACAGTTTCGAATTCAAACAAAGCACTTTGGTGATTTACTTTTTTGGCTCAACAAGAGTCATTTTCAAAGAGGCAGGCAGCACTGTGAGGGAGGCTCAGCTCTGAGGGTAGACTGGTCTCCATCTAGAATCCTGGCTGCTCACGGGGCTCCAACATCTGCAAGCTTGAGGTTTTTGAATCTGTAAATTGAAATTGCTGATGATCAAAAAGCACAGCAAAATCAGTACCTGGCACTCGGGTGAGTTCTCAGCTGTGGCCGCCGCCATCGTCCTAATTAAATGTAACCGTCATTCTGATTAAACTTGACCTAGAACTTACATTGATAGCTATTAGCTCTCTTGGTGCCAAGCTAATGACACAGTTTCTGTGTAATTCAGGACTCTGGCTTCTCTCTGTCAAATGAGAATGGAAATGATATGAAACTGATCTCCAGGGGCAGGAGGGGGATGGCTCAGTGGCTAGGAGCACTTGTTTTTCCAGGAAAGCAGAATTTGAATTCAGTTCTCAGCACTCACTTGAGTGGCTCACAACTTCAGCTCTAGTAGATGCAATCCCTTCTTATGGTCTCTTCAGGCACCACATCTATGGACACACACACACACACACACACACACACACTAAAAAGGAAGTAAACCTTAAAAAACAAATCTTTGAAATTTGGAGATTTGGAGGGAAGGAGATTATTTAAAGTATGTTGGTATGATATAGATTTTTACTACATAAACATGATTTTGTTTTCAATATAAACATAATTTCAGGAAACAATGCAAGTTAAAGTTGGCTAATTGGTCACATATCTCATATAATGTTTTAGATTACCCCCCCTCCCAAAGTTATTGTTACCACGTCTTTCTTGGGCATCATATTGTTAATGAAGCCTTCAGGTCTATGATTTTAAAACTGATGAAGCATGGTTTTTTTTTTTTGTTGTTGTTGTTTGTTTTGTTTTAGAACTTATTTTTCAGGTTTTTCTGCTTATTCTAGTGTTTTCTTTGGGAGTGTGGGGAGGGCGATTGGACAGCATCTTTGCCTCCTTCAGTCATCCTGGCAGTTAGCTCATGAGTCAGAAGGGTAACCTTCAGCACCTCTCTGTGTCTTGGGAGGATAATCTGTCGCTCCCAATTAACTTCAGGCCAAGGAGGGAGAGAGTCTCAGAGTTCATTTGCCTATGCGGCCTGGTGACTGGGGATGGTCATGAAAAGCATATCAAGCACAGGTTCCTTCTTGTCTGTCTGGGCTGGTGTCCTGAGCAGACTTTGGGCACAAGCTCCGCAGTCAGTCCCACAACATCCAGAGGATGTTAGAGCATCCACTCCCAGTTGCTCTAACAAGCCCAGGATCAGAAGTGAGGAGAACATAACATCTGTCCTAACACTGGGAGTAACTGGGACCAGCAGGACCCAGGGATGCAGGAACTCTGCTAGCCCAGTGGCACAGGTTCCTTCCAGTCTGTCTGGGCCGGCTGGTGCCCTGAGCAGACCTTGGGCACAAACTCTGCAGCAAGTCCCATAACACCCAGAGGAAGCTCTACTCCCAGGGACTCTAATGGGCCTGGGATCCCAGGATCCCAGAATCACAGGATCCCAGAGACAGCTTGACTCTGAGGAGTTCTGACGCAATCAGGATCATAGGAAGGACAGGCTGCAGTCAGATTTAGCCAGAGCAGGTAGCACTAGAGATAACCAGATGGTGTGGGGCAAGCATAAGACATAAGCAACAGAAACCAAGGTTACTTGGCATCATCAGAACCCAATTCTCCCACTATAGCAAGTCCTGGACACACCATCACACTGGAAAAGCAAGATTTGGATCCAAAATGACTTCCCATGATGATGTTACAGGACTTTAAGAAGGGCATAAATAACTCCCTCAAAGAAATACAGGAAAACACAGGTAAACAGCTAGAAGCCCTTAATGAGGAAACATGAAAATTCCTTAAAGAACTACAGGAAAACACAATCAAATAGGTGAATAAAATGAACAAAACCATCCAGGATCTAAAAATAAAAACAGAGACAATAAAGAAATCACAAAGGGAGACAACCCTGGAGATAGAAAACCTAGGAAATAGAGCAGGAGTCATAGATGCAAGCATCCCCAACAGAATACAAGAGATAGACTATAGAATCTCAGGGGCAGAAGACACCATAGAAAACATTGACACAACAGTCAAAGAAAATGCAAAAAG
>NW_022196905.1:245807803-245836286 GCF_008632895.1 Mastomys coucha
AAGAAAGTAATCTTTCAACAAACCTACACAAACATAATTCCACCTCTAACAACAAAAATAACAGGAAGGAGCAATTACTTTTTCTTAATATTTCTTAAATATGGAAATTAATATTAGCAACATATCCTAATCAATTCAAATTCAAAAATATGAGGAATTAGAAATTTGTTGATTGTCATCCAATGGCCTCTCTAATTTGGTAACTGGAGAAATAGATCCATACACACTTTCTGCTTGTTTGTACCTGACAGTGTCTTGCTGGGAACCACATAAGGGTCTTGAAATCTTGCTTCTCCTATCTCAGCCTCTCTATTAGTAGGATTGTTTATTTGATATTTTTATACTATACTATGGTTTTCAGAACAGCTTACATATTCCAAAAGTATTTATACAGCTAAAAGAAATGTAGACAGTTAACTTGGGAGGTGGCTTGTAAGAGAACAACAAAGAGTGAGACTGAATGCTTTGCTTGATGTTTGTAACTATTGTATCAATTTTGAAGAAGAGGACTTTAAAAGTTATTCTTTTTCTGAGATGAATGCTTTTCAAAATCATCACAGCCAGTGAACCAGATTCAGACCCTCACCTAATGTCTGTGGCACCCTCCAAGCAGAACCATTGTTCATTGAAACAGTTGGTGAATGACTTCATGTGCAGACCATCTTAATACACACACCATTTCTTAAATAAATGTTACCTGTCCTCTGTGGGCTGAGAATGAAGACAATCACTCCAGTCAAATAGCTTTGACCATAGCAGGAAATCTGTATCCAAAAATTGTGCCTACAATTCACTCCTTGGTGCAGCAGAACTGTCAACTCTTAGCTTAGTAAAATCCTTTGGTCATGTGAGGGTCATTGAAGTACAGCCTTATTAAAGTGAATTCCAATGTCTAAAAATTGTTCTTATTTTGGGCTTGTACCACAGTTAGAGCCAAGATTTTAAGCTCCACTAAAAACAAAATAAACAAACAAAAAGACTTTATTTATGTTCATTAAAAAATACTAGTAGTGATGCATTATTTTAGAATATACAGTTAATATGTTTGGAATTATTTAAAATTTATATTGAGAAGAACATATGTATTTTCAGTACTGCTGCAGACAAGCATCTACATGAGACTGTTCATTTGATTGTTTTATATCAAACAACTTTTATAATACTCATTTTTATTGTTATAATATTTTATAAATTTTAAAGAATATGACAAAATAAAAGAAAGGTATTGCAGGTATTGAAGGGGGTATCTCTGGGAGGAATTGGGGTAGAAAAGGGAAAGAAGAATGTGATGTAATTCTATTTACTTAAAGTATGTTTTTAAATGTTAACAAATTCAGATAAACTGAAATTATGTATCTTTTCTCACCATAATGCAATGAAACTTAAATCAATAAAAAACAAAAAGAAAAACATATCAAAATAAAAGGGACCTATTCAGGCATAAGAGCAGTGGTTTAAGACATGTGGCTTCAACCACATGTCTTATGATAGCTTTGATGATGATGTGGGGTCTGATATGGGAAGAAACTAATTTTATTATAGTGGATCACTTGGTTAGAGGTATTTGTATTGAGCCAAGGGAACTGAGGAAGCCAATTCCTATTTCAAGGTGGGATCCAGACAAACCCCTTCCGGTCACTACACTCCTCTAGCAAGCCACCAATTCTCATTTCTTTTCTAAGGAGCAGTACTTTAAAGGAATAGTCCAGGCAGCCTCTTTCTCCACAGTTTTACTCAAGGCCCTCCATTTATGTCTGCATACTCACCCTCGGGTCCCTCGGTCTCTTTTGTCAAGTTATCTATGTATTCATCCTCCCTTAATTTTTTTCCTCTCTCCCTGCTGGTGTCAAACGAATTTGTCTTTCCGCAGAAGCCCAGCAGGGAATGGATTAATGCAGCTGAGGCACCAGGACTGCAGTGACAGGATGCAGGGGTGACCTCCGCATGTGCAAAATAAAGGGATTGAAAATTATCCAACAGCTACAAGTCAGGGGGAAAAATCTCCATACATCTTGTTCATTTCCTCTGCAGAAGTATTTCAATATCTCCATGATACTTTTTCGTAAATGTGTGTGCGCGTGTGAGTGTACACATGCAAGTGTGTATGTGTGTGTGTGCGTGTGTGCACATGCATGGGTGTATACACACACACACTCACACACACACACACACACACACACATCCTCTCACCCTCACACGCAGATGAAACAGGCAGAAATGCTGAATCTAGGATCTATTTTAACACATATCAGGTTAGTGCCTCACAGGGAGTCTGAATATTGAGGCGCATACTTGATGCAGCCAGGAATGTGGCTTTGTCCCTTCCCTTCCCACTTAAATCGTTTTATTTCCAGCAGTGCAAACCACCTCCAGAATAAATCTTTCAGAGATAAAATGGGTTCACATTTCTCGCCACCCTTCATCACTGTCGGGCTGCGATGGTTGGTTATTGCCTGGTTATCCTTGATGCAGAAGCCAACAGCAACTGAGCCAGGACTCAGAGGATGTCCGGATTCTCTCCTGCTGGGTCCCTCCCTTGCCAAGAATTGGACTTTCTTTCCTTTTATGACTAACACTCAGTGAAATATTTGATGTTTAAAAAACAAGATTGCTTAGTCTTGCAATTGTTAATATCTCCCCCCCACCCTCCGGTCTAAAGTCTGTACCATGGCTTGAAAGACTTGGTGTGATTACGATAATGCACCCGGCTCTTTTTGCTATTCCTGTAGGGAAAATAAACCCCACATTAGTTCCATATTAGTACCTGACTTGGGGAAGTTAAAAAGCACCAGAAAAAGGTTAAACAGAGTCAAGTACACATGAGAGAGCGGTAGTTATTAGTGCTTAGGGAGCCATTAAGAATTTGTGCTTATACGGAAGAATTTATTGGCGCTTCTGCTCCTGGCTGCTTTATGCATTTTAATAAAGAACTCTACTGGTGTATGTGTGTATGTGTGCGTGCGTGTGTGTGTGTGTGTGTGTGTGTATGTGTGTGCGCGTGCGTGTGTGCGTGTGTGTGTGTGTGTGTGTGTGTGGTGTGTATTTTTTTATAGCTGTAATTGAACAAGGACTTTAGCTATTCGGTGTGTCCCTAATTTCATCTATTTTCCTTCCTGTTCTCTGAGCTCTCTCTTTGACTTACAGGCTCTCAGATAAAATGACAAATCTGAAAAGCTGAGTCCCATTTTTTTTTTTTTAAATTAAGGTACTTCAAGAAGAATGTGCTTATTTTTTTTCTTCTTGGTCTATGTAGACCAGGAAACCTGTTTACTTTAGGGAGATGTTTGAAGGTAATTATCTAGAGATAAAATTCTAAACATGTAGTTTCATGAAGCAAGAAAAGTTTGTGAAATTATATATTTCTTGGTGCTTTGAAAGAATCTCGAAGCTAGGGAAGATGGGAGTTATGGTATAAGGAAGGGATTTGAGTGAGCGCATTTAAGTATTCCTCTAAAAATTCTTGTTGAAATAACCAAGGGACTATCAAATTAGAGATAAAGGCGTGCTAATGCTAGAAGGCATTCTGAGACACAGAGAGATTTTTCTATGAAGTAAGCTGTGGGGAACTCTGGCCTACAAGGAGAGGCAATTAGGATGTGGAAAACAAAATCATTTTTCATTATAAGAGGAGGGACCCTGCTGTGTGCCTTTTTCTGGGGAAAGGAACTAATATCTATGCACCCCAGATAAGACACCAGTGAGAGACCAAAGAACTCATGGCACTTCTAGAGAGCTAGTTGAGTTCATTTGAAGTTACTTACAGGAGCACAGGTGGCTCAGAAAGCTCCAACCCGTGCTCCTTGTCTAACCCGCAGTCTCCTCTCCCTCAGCTGCTCTTTGCCTCCAGAGCTTTGGGGACAGGGTTTTTGTGAATTCTTCAACTTCCTCAATAAGGTTTGTAGGCTTTTGGGTCTGCTGAATCCCATCACTTTCTGAGTCTTAGAAAGCTCATGGTCCTCTTCTTCCCTCCCAAAAGGCAATGTTTCAGTTTGGAGAATTCACGCTGCAGAGCATGACAACAGAGTCCAAGTTGTATGCGTGGAGAATCAGGGGTTAAGAACTAGGAGACTCAGAGGCCAATACTGACTTGTTTTAAGTGTCAGGTGGAGTGTGGGGTGACATTCACTTCTAATTTGTACATGGGATGTCTGTCAAGAACACTTAGACTTCTCTTGTAGCTAACCCCTGCCATCTGTTTATTCATGTGTGTTCTTTTTATTTCTCTCCCTGTGCTCAGAGTGTATTTTGTATGGCTCACATGTTTTTGCTTTGAGATTTGTTTTCTGCACCTACCCTCACCCCATTGTAGTTTGGTAAATCTTCCATGAGCACACAATTACTTTTTTGTTTGGTTGTATGGAAGAGTAGCGCCTGTTAGTCTATTGGTACTAATTTTCTATTGAACTATCAATTGCTGAGAGATGATTATTGAAGTATCTACCTGTGACTGTGAGTTTCTCTATTTTTTTCTGCAGTGTAATCAATAACATAGATAGGAGTTTTGGGGTAACTCATTGAAGAACTGCTATTACACAAAAAAAATAAAAATAAAAACCCTTTCACGTGGTTGCTTTAGCAAAACATCTTTTGACATAATTGACTTTCCAAAGAAACCAGAAGTGTCCACTTGAGGCCTTAACAGCCCAGGCAGATCCACAGACATGGGAAGGTTTGGCAGAAGACAGACATGTTGGTACAGGTCAGGTCAGGGGTGGGCAGGACAGCTCATGGTCCTGGGGCACGGGGAAAGGCTGTGCCCTTGTCTTGAACGCTCATGGAAATCAATATCAGGTGCATCAGAGACCTTAGGAATCTGTAAGTTGTAGGTTTTTTTTTAAACTAAAAGCTTTCAGAAATTGATATAGATTATTTTTATGACCTTGAGGGCAGGGAAGTCGTTCTGGAAGAGAACACATAATCTCCAAGCATAAAGCAAAAGGATGTAATGTTGTTGGCAGTAAAATTGGGGGTGTGTGTGTCAGACATTTACTGTATCAAACAGAGAGCTAGCCAAAAGCTAGCACCCAGAAAAAGCAGTCCAAACCCCCAGAGCTCTATAAACTTGGAGAAGGTGCTGGAAATTTAGAATCTGACAAAGGCCTGGAAGCGGTAGAGAGTGTGTTCTTGTCACTGGAGCTGAGACTCCACAGTGGCTGTCCCCAGCTATCCAACACCAGGCTTCCAATGAGGAACTAGCTGCATGCAGGGCCTGATGGGAAACCAAGAGGATCTTCATTCTTTCTTGCTTTTTTCTGTCTCTGCAAATGTCACCATCCAGCTTTTTTTTTCAGCCTTTTTGGTTATCACCCCAGCCCCACCCCCAGGGAATGCTGACTTTTGGATCTAGAAAGTCACTTAAAAAATATGTATTTATTTATTATATGTAAGTATACTGTAGCCTGTCTTCAGACACCCTAGAAGAGGGGGTCAGATCTTGTTCCAAATGGCTGTGAGCCACCGTGTGGTTGCTGTGACTTGAACTCAGGACCTTTGGAAGAGCAGTCAGTGCTCTTACCCACTGAGCCATCTCTCTGGCCCTGGAAAGTCACTTAAAGGCAGAATTCAGAAAAAGAAATCAGGATTCTTTTGTGGAGGGGTGTGTGTGTGTGTGTGTGTGTGTGTGTGTGTGTGTGTATGTGTGTGTGTGTGTGTGTGTGTGTATGTATGCCAGGTGTGAATATCAAGGTAGGTGTCTTCTTCAATCACTCTCCAGTTTAGCTAATTAATTTTTGTACCTATGATTCCTGAAGAGGTCAGTTACTGTGCAAAGGAAATTATATGTATTTTAAAAATGCACTTTTTCTATAACCAACATCTTCATCTCATTTACAATATCTTTCTTTTTTAAAAACAATATTTATTTATTTAAAATATAAAATGTAAAGTATATTGCATGATAAGTACCATTTTAAATAAATGAGAATGATACTATTTGACTTTTTTTTTTTCCCTTCAAAATACTAATGCTTGGTGTGACGGCTGTTCTTGGTTGTCAACTGGATTACATCTGGAATGAAGACGGTCCCGAAATGGAGGGTACACCTGTGAGAGATTTTTCTGCTTGCTTTAAAGTGGGTGAATATATTTCTTCTTAGTCCAGACCTTTGAGTTAGGAAGATACATAACTTTAATCCAGATCTTGAGGCAGGATGACACACTCCTTTAATCTGGGCCACACTTTCTGCTGGAAGCCTACACAAGAACATAGCAAAAGGGAGCTCCTGTTCTCTGCCTGCTCGTCCTCACCTTGTGAAGAACTCCCATTTCTTCCTTGGCAGTAGAGTCTACTTCTTTGGAATTCTGGCATATACTGAGGACCAGCTGAGACATCAAGCTTTGTGGGCTGAGCAACTACTGGATTCTGCTGGATTAGTTGGACTGCAACCTGCAAGTCATTCCAATTAATCCCGTGTGCACATGTGTATACACGTGTGCGTGTATACACACACACACACACACACACACACACATTTATTTTATAAATTCTGTTGCTCTAGAGAACCCTGACTTATACTCTTGGCTTCATACATGGTACTTAATTCCCAGGGCTGTGTTTGTCTCAGTCTCTCTCTTTCTCTTGTGCTTTTGAGACAGGATTTCTCTGTGTCACCTGGCTATTCTGGAAGTTATTCTGTAGACAGGGCTGACCTGTCTACATTATTACTCAGCTATTTACCTGTCTTTGCCTTCCAAATGCTGAGATTAAAGGCATGTGCCACCACAGCCTGGCTATGTCTTCGTGTTTCTTAATGTGGTTACATGGTGGAAGTCTGTGAAGAAAACAGAACCTTACTAAAACTGGTACTGCAGAAGAGGGCTCCATGGCCACTAGGGTCCCTAGAGCTCAGGCATTACTGTAATCTATAGAGTGCTGTGTTTAAAAGGTATATTTTGAGAATTTCATATATATATATATATATATATATATATATATATATATAAAATATATCTTAATCATATCAGTTCCTACTTACTCCCCCTCCCCTTCTTCTCATTTCTCTCACTTCCAATTCCATGTCCTATTATTATTATTGTTATTGTTGTTGTTGTTATTATTATTATTATTTTCACCTTAGCTTTTGAGAGGAGGCCTGTCACTGACCTTGGAAGCTCACTGACTTTGCCAGGCTGTTTGGCTAGCAGCCTCCAGGGATCTGCCTCCCTCTGCTCCGCCGGTTCTGAGGTTACAGATACTCTCTGCTGCACCCAGTATTTTGAGATGGGTTCTAGGGATCTGAACTCAGGTCCTCCTGTTTGCACAACAAATACCTTACCAACCGAGTCATTTACGTAGTGCCTAGGAGGAACATCACCTATAAAACTTGGAAAGAGATGCAGAAGAACCTTCCTCTTAGGAAGGCCCGGTCTGTCTATTCACCTATACCATAGGATTATTGTTTTCTAGATTAGGACAAACTTGTAACATGTGCCCCAATGCCTGGGAAATGTAAATAATCCTACTGCATTATTTTCTTTGGACCGTATTGACAAGCAGATACCAATTTTGACTGTTAAAACAACAGAATGAAACAGAGAATTAGATGTCAGCCAGGTTATTTGGGAGGCCATTTTAAATGTGCGTGTCATCAGGACGTCTTTATTGGAACACCTGCTACATGAACAAGGGAATTTGGGAGTCTAAAGGAACAGAAATCTTTTGTTTTTCAGGGTAGAATCAGGAGACTATCTGATGACTCATCCAAGACACCACTGACATATTAATAGCTAACTTATGTGGCACTGGCATCTCAGATGTCATGTGCCAGAGTAGCCCATGTCTCCAGTTAGACTCAATGGCAACCGAGCACAGAGTTTTAAGGTGGTTTTTTATGGTCACATTAGCAGGAAAAGGTATGCAAATGGTTTGATGTTGGGCTCTTGTGTGAATTCCGGGAATCCTTGATGCTTAGGGATTGATAAACAGCCTAGACAGCATGCTCTGCAGGGCCAGGGACCACGCTGCTGCTGCTGTGCCTCCCTCTCCCATCTTCTCCTACCACCTCTTCCTCCTCTGCTTCCTCTTCCTCCTCTGCTTCCTCTTCCTCTGCTTCCTCTTCCTCTGCTTCCTCTTCCTCTGCTTCTTCTTCCTCCTTTGCTTTCTTTCTTCTCTTTCACTTCTTCCCCTTCCTCTTCTTTTTCTCATTTTCCTTCTTTCTTCCTCTTCTTTATTTTGTCTTTCTCTTCCTCTTCTTTTTCCTCCTCTCCCTTCTTTCTCTTCCTCCTCTTCCTCCCTATCCTCTGAAAGAATCTCCCACTTCAGCCCCCTGAACACTTAGGGTCACAGTATGTGCTACCATCGGCTCTGAATCCTCAATGAAAAACACACTTGGGGAAAGTGACTTTTTTTTTTGGCCTCATCTTTGGTATGAATGATATTATTGAATATTTTAGTCTAAATTGCTTCTGCTGGGCCACATGCAGTATAATCAAGAGATAGCATTACAACTTCAGGAACTTACTCACTGAGCCATCTCCCCAGTTCTCAATGCAAGGAGTTAAACATTTCTTCTGGTGAATTATTTTAGCAAAAATGTGAAGTCCAGATAAATCTGAAAATATGGAAATTGTCTCCAGTAAGCAAATTCAAGAATATATGTAGTCACTTCTGGGTGGGGCATTGCTGAGTGCCATTGGTTTTAAGTAGTGGTTTGTTTAAAGATATTAAATAAACACAGTTAAACACATAATAATGTTGGATATTGCTGATGTCAATAAAATGTGTCATTAAGTCATAAAAGGTCAATAGTTTTCTTTTGAAGCTTTTAAGAGAAGGAAAATAGTTTTGAAAATCTTATAGCCAAACACACCTATGTGGGTGTGCACAGCTGAGAAGAGCCAAGTACAAAATTGGCTGTGTGGATTACTGGACATGCCTCTGCTGTTCATGGTGCATTTGAGGAGACAAAGTTGAGTCTCAGTGCTATTTATGCTCTGGCTGTGTCATTGGAACTCTCTGATTCTTTGTTACTTATAGATTGGCCTTGAAATGTTATCTTTGGAAATATTAGTGTGTGATTGTCTACAAATTAGACCTTAAGCCCAAGAAGTCTAATTTGTTTTCCTCCTGGCCTGTATTCTGTCCACCAGCCCTGTTTGATTCTGGTCATGTTAATATTGAGAATAATGCAAGAACCACAGAAGAGGAGGACATGTGGTCTCAGAGGAATGTGTTTATCTTTTGATTTCTCTTATTTGACATTGTTTCAGTCTTAAGCAAAACCAAGAAATTTGCTGTTGAGGTTCACTTGCTTCTACAAAGGGGAAAGGAGCCTCCTGCTCTCTTTCTGTTTTAAAAGAAAGATATCCTTAATAATTCTGTTTTAGGATTTCCTCGAGGTGTGACACATACTTAGATTAAAGTTACTGGCCTAGTCAGCAGAAATCTCACCTTGGTTCCTGTGAATGTGCTCGAGGGTCGATTCTTTCCCAGTGCCATTTCAGGGATAGTGCTGACAGCTGTGGCAGTGCTGGGTTCCCAGAATGGCACCTGGCTCGCTAAGTGTCCAGGCTCGGTCTAGAGTCTTAACTGCTTGGGAATAATTTTAGATGTTCTGAAGGGTTTACAGGAACGTGGGTCAGTCTGTTTCCTCTCCAGTTCTCACAGGGAGATTTAAGCTACACATTCTCCTCGTTGACTAAGAGGGCATTCTTTGAAACCTGCCCACACCACAGCAGTCTTTGGTCCTGGTGTTTATCACAGCAGTAGAGCACACACCAGGACAGAACAAACTTGGATAGAGAGGCTGTCAGAAGGAAAGAATGACTACTGAAGGCACCAGGGACATGGTCCTGCTGAGGACTTCCAACAAATGTGTGACACATGTTTGGGTGCTGTCCCATCTGAGGACCCAGAAAGAGGGCTCTCCTTCCACTGTTTTCTATGGGGTACTGTTGAAGGCTGTTCCCCAAAGGCTTCAGGTACACTCCTGTGGCCAGAGAAAGCTCCCAGTACATGTGGTTACCAAGGTGAGGACTGTGAAGGCCTCAAGATTGGATGCCTTGCATTTGGATGTTCATATTGTCCTTGTGAGTACTAAAAACTTGTTACTTCTCTGCATCTCTGGAGGGAACCGCCCAGGGAAAGAAGCTTCTAGAACTGTTTATCGGAGCTGTCACTTGGTGGTGGGTGACTCTGGATCTCCATATTCACGAGTGAGTTGATCTCACCATTCTGTTTTTTTTTTTTTTGGAAAAAATTATGACAACTCCTAAATTTTTAGTCAGGCCATCAACTACACTGTCAATACATATTCAAAACAGTCTCATAAAAATACTAAGATCAAATATCCTTGGTGTTTGAAGCTGCAGAGGATAAAGTCTCAAAGGGCAAAAAAATGTTCTTTTTCCATCCCCTGATTTTTCACAGTTATGAAACCGAATGCTCCAGGAGTCCATGAGAGATGGCAGTTGTTAGGGGGAGAAAGACTGATTAAAAACTAGGAAGCTGGCAGGGCTCCTTAAAACAGTTGAGTAACAGGCTGAACCAAATTTTAAAAAGGCTGTGATGAAAATGGAACTGTGTAGACATTGTCTCTACCAGAAGAATAAATCCAGACGCCGTCAACACTTTCCCTGGGAAGCTGCATGTTCATTAGACTGAAAATAAGAAAATGGCAGGAAATAAAGTTTGAGAGTTTCTGACAAGTGACAGGTTCAATGGTTCATGTTCCACATGTTTGCTGAAGGCTCACTCGCATCTTCAAATAAAGTGACCTCTAAGCCATCTTACAAACCTCTGTGTTCCTTCTGGTCACCTGTATAGACCCCATAGCACTGTGCTCCTTCTGGTCACCCATATAGGCCCCATACCACTGTTCAATAAGTGAAGATGCTATGCACAGTTCTCTATCCATGCCTTGAGCCCTGCAGTTAGGGGTGGTGAAGGATATCTGACCATTTCTGGCATGACTTGTGTCTTAGACAATTTTCTGTTACCTTAACAAAATCCCTGAGACTGGTAATTAAGAAAGAAGGGAGGTTTATTTGGCTCATGGTTCTGGAGCCCACGAAGTTCCAGAATCTGGCCAATATCTGTACATGATGTGCTGCTGGTCTGTCATGAGTTCATGGTAACATGGTAGTGAGAGTCACAGGGGAGCCAGAGCAAGCGTGCAGCAACCTTTCCTGCTCTTATGAAGCCACAAGTGCATCGCTTGCTAGGGCTCCCCCTTCCAAAGCACATGTAGTTTTAATTCCCTCCCAAGGCCTTGTTCCCAAATACCATTGACCTTTGAATTCAGACATGAAGTTTCCAACACAGGAGCTGTTTAAGTTACTTTCCTGTTGCTGTGACAGAACACCCCGACCGAAGCAGCTTCAGAAGAAAGGGGTTTATTTTGGCTCACAATCCTGGAGGGATAGACCATCAGGGAGGAGGAGGTGTGGAAGCAGGAGCCTGAGGCCAGCTTGGCAGCTGGGAGGGAGGGGGATTACATTTCATTTGTACACAGGAAGCAGAGGGAGTGTGTGAGGGAGAAAGAAAGAGGGTAAGAGGGAGAGAGATGGAGGGAGAGATGGATGGGGAGGGAGAGGGGGAGAAAGAAAGAGAGGGAGAGAAGGTAGAAGAGGAAGAGGAAAGGGAGAGGGAAAGAGGTAGGGAGGGATGGAGAGGGAGGAAGAGGGAGGGAGGAAGAGGAGGGAGGGTTTGGGGATGGGGGAGAGGAAGAACTAGCTGGAAGTTGGGGCCAGGTTGTGACATACTTCCTCCAGCTGACAGAACCTCCTTAAGTTTCAGTAACTTTAAACAATGTCACTAGCTGGGGATGAGATGCTCCATTATTCAGACCACATCTTAAACCCAGCAATTTGCATCTCTTCTATAACCTGTACCCTATGCCTTGTGCTGCACTCCTCTCTTTTGGCCTCCATCCCCACTCCCTAACTCTGCTTATTTTCCTCACCCTGCTCCCTGAAGCCTCAGAGAGAAGCCAGTCCTGCTTTCAACTGGCTGTCCATGGTTAATGCCTTAGATTATTTAATGCAAGTTATTTCTTTTTGTATTTATTTATTTATTTAATGTGTATGGGTGTTTTGCTTGCATGTATGTCTATTACCACTTGTGTATTTAAGCCACATTGGGTCCCCTGAATCTGGTATTACAGAGTTCCTTGCACCAAGTAAGTACTGGGGATTGAACCCAGGTCCTCTAGGAGACCAGCCAGTGCTCTTATGCCCCAAGTCATCACTCCAGTCCCTTCTTTGAGTTTCCAAGAAACCTGTTGAACAAACTTGGGTATAGTGGCCTGCAGGGCCAGAGGGGCAGAGACAGGAGGGTCTCAAAAGCTAACCGGCATAGCCTGCTTGGTGTACTCCAGGCTAATGAGAATCTCTACTTCAAAAAAAGGTTGACAGGGCTCGAGGATTGACACCAAAGGTCAACCTTTGCTTTTCACATATGAATGTGAAGCTACAGCTGCATCAACACACACACACACACACACACACACACACACACACACAAACACACACACACACACAAATGTACAGAGAGAGAGAGAGAGAGAGAGAGAGAGAGAGAGAGAGAGAGAGAGAAGAAAAAGCCAAGAATTTCAAGGATTCCTTGTGTTTTAAGAACATAGTTCCTGGCATTGGCCATGACTTAGAGTAATTGATTTATTATTCACAAATGGAGTAAAAAACAAAACAAAGCAAAACCAAGTGTAATGCATTCTGAAACCATGAATCAAATCTCAATAAAATTATGAACTCAAATAGGCTGATTATGACTGTGTCTTAAATATCAATTTCGTGTAGGGACAGGAAAAAACCAAACCAAACCAAACCAAACCAAACCAAACCAAAAAACAAAGTAGCTTTTGGTAAAAAAAATAAATTCAGGCTTTCTGAAAGTGAGACATAATTTGCAAGTTGTTTTTCCATAGGTCCTGTCAGAAAAAGTTAAATACGCTATTTCCCCTATAGGCGAGAAAGATTTATGCTTCAAGTGGACTTGATGTCTAATGGCCCTCCAAACAAGTGCATGCATACACGTAGACTCATGCACTTCTAGACCTTAGCAGAGAAGGTTCTTTGTGCAGTAGATGATGCCTAATAGAGACGCCCCAAGCTGGTCATAGTGCAGAGAGTATCTGTGGATTGATCAGCCACAAATGGGGCATCTGTGTCACACTATCTTCCTCCAAGCCTCGGGGACATCCATGGAAGAAGAGAGTGGGAAGCCAGGCAGGACCTGAGAAAAGTGTCTTCTGGACATGATGAGGGCTATATTGCCATGAACCCATAACCCTTGTGGCTGACTTCCGGAGGTCTGCAGAAGATCGAGCTCGTTAACATTCCAGCGTGGAGGGGGAGAGGCTCATGGGGCCCCCATCCCACTGCCCCCAGCTGGGGAGCTACTGACATTGATGCCTAATGGAGAGGGAAGAGTCAGCTTTCTTTTTTTATTATTAATTGATAATAGTTTTTTCATATAATATATTCTGATCATGGTTTCCTCTCCCCATCTCTTCCCAGACCCTTCCCAGTTCCCTACTAATCCAACTCCAACCTTCCTTCTCTCTTCAGAAAACAAACGGGGGTTGGGGGGAGAAGCCTGATTAAAAAAAAACACAACAAAGAGTACACACACACACACACACACACACACACACACACACACTATAAAAACAAAATCAGAAACCATAGTATACAAGGAAATAGTAAAGTTAAAAAGAAAAACCCAAACAAGGCACTATGAAACAAACAAACAAAAATCTATAAAAATACCATTTTGTGTTAGCCATCTACTGCCTAACATGGAGCTTGCCCTTCAGTGTGGTTCCTATACCCAGTGAGACTTCATTGAAGAAAACAAATTTTCCCTTTGCAAGCAGGTGCCAATCTGGAGAATCAACTTTCTTCAAGACTTTGTTCTCTGGTAGGTTGACTCCAGTGGGTTGCTTCATACCCATACATAAGCAGCATGCACTGGACACAGTGGGTTATTAAAAAGAAAAGAAGAAGAGGAAAAAGGAGGACATGCTGTGGGTTGTGGTGAGGGCAGATCTGGGAGGAGTGAGAGGGATACATAGAGTAAATGTGGCTAAAATACATTACATGCTTGTTTGAAATTCTCAAAGAATGAAAAGAGTTAGGTCTTTAGTAGAGTTGTTAGGGGGTAACTGGAGCCTTTGCAACTGTTAACCAGAGAACTGGGGCCATCACTGTACACAGCACACATGGGTCCTGGGGCCATCACTGTACACAACACACATGGGCCCTGGGGCCATCACTGTACACAACACACATGGGCCCTGGGGCCATCACTGTACATAACACACATGGGCTCTGGGGCCATCACTGTACACAGCACACATGGGCTCTGGGGCCATCACTGTACACAGCACACATGGGCCTGGGGCCATCACTGTACACAGCACACATAGGCCCTGGGGCCATCACTTTACACAGCACACATGGGCTCTGGGGCCATCACTGTATACAGCACACATGGGCTCTGGGGCCATCTCTGTATACAGCACACATGGGCCTGGGGCCATCACTGTACACAGCACACATGGGCCCTGGGGCCATCACTGTACACAACACACATGGGCCCTGGGGCCATCACTGTACACAGCACACATGGGCCCTGGGGCCATCACTGTATACAGCACACATGGGCCTGGGGCCATCACTGTACATAACACACATGGGCTCTGGGGCCATCACTGTACACAGCACACATGGGCTCTGGGGCCATCACTGTACACAGCACACATGGGCCTGGGGCCATCACTGTACACAGCACACATGGGCTCTGGGGCCATCACTGTATACAGCACACATGGGCCTGGGGCCATCACTGTACACAGCACACATGGGCTCTGGGGCCATCTCTGTACACAGCACACATAGGCCCTGGGGCCATCACTTTACACAGCACACATGGGCTCTGGGGCCATCACTGTACACAGCACACATGGGCTCTGGGGCCATCACTGTACACAGCACACATGGGCCCTGGGGCCATCACTGTACACAGCACACATGGGCCTGGGGCCATCACTGTACACAGCACACATGGGCTCTGGGGCCATCACTGTATACAGCACACATGGGCTCTGGGGCCATCACTTTACACAGCATACATGGACACTGTAAACTAGGGCATTGCTTGATGGAGAAGGATTACAAGATAAGAGATTAAATATAATTGGATTAGCAGCTTCTCTCAGTCCAGGTAAATTCAGTTGATAGTTGGCAAATCAATCTAGCTGAGTATGGTGGCACATGAGGATATCCCAGGGTTTGGGAGGTGGAGGCAGGAGGATCAGGAATTGAAGATTATCTTTGGCTATATAGTATGAGGCCAGACTGTGCTACATGGGACCTGGTCTCAAAAAATAAAACAAAAACCAAAAAATAACCCCAACCAACCCAACCAACCAACCAACCAACCAACCAACCAACCAACCAACCAACCAACCAAAAACCCATAACAAATCAAATACACACACATACACACACACATGCACACGCACACACTCACGCGCGCTCACATACACATACACTTAGATGAACCAGAGTAGATTTACCAATTACCTAAAACTTTATTTGATTCTGGGCCTCGATGGATCTCAGTTGTGTGGTTTGTACTGCATCTTGTGATGTCACCTGCATTTGTACCGGATGTCGGATGTCCAGTGGCTGTACTGGAATCTCTGAGAAGGCTTTACTCAGTATCTCAAACTTTCCTGTTTCTTCATATTCCCTTGGTGAGCAACATGATGGCTCAAAGTCAGCCAAACTGCAGCTGCGATCAGGAAAGGGAGACAGTAGCCGCCAGGCTCTCATGGGACAGGAGTGGGTCTTTGCAGCATTTCTTCCACAGGTTCCAGGGCTAACCTTCAGCGGGGAGGGCAGTGGCTGGTCAGAGATGCTGACATGCGCATAATGAAAGGGAAGGGATAATGGCGGCTGTCTTTGGAGGAGCAGCACTATGCACGAGACAGGGTTGATTTTCAACTTGACACTTTCATGCTGAGACACAATGGTGAGTTTTAGGTCCACTGTGAAGTTTCCGTGTGAAGGTGGTTGCCAGTACTATCCACATGAGTGAGGTGACTCCTCCAAGTCGGGGTTCATGGAATTTCCTTACAGTAAGGAGTGCTCTTCATTGCATGGAGACCCGTGACAGGTTCCCTGAGATGTCTCCACAAATGGGAAGCAACCATAAATTTAAAAAAGTAAAAAATTGTTTTTTAAGTTAAAATTGTATTTATGGGTTTCCGAGGGAGTGTATGCTGTGCGCATGTGTGGAACTGACAGAGACCAGGAAAGGGTGCTGATTTCTCTGAAGCTAGAGTCACAGACAGTCATGAGTCCCCCTAGGTGGAGTGCTGGGACCTAAACCCAGGCCCTCTGGAAGAGCAGTAAGCTCCACTAACCACTGAGTAATCTCAACAACCTTTCCTTAAACTTTTTGATTTATGGTTTCACTGAAAACAGAGACTTTTTTTTTTCAGAAAAAAAAAGTCAGTACAGTCAGTACCTTGACATCCTATCCCGGGGGTGGGGGTGGGGGAAATGGGATTCATCCTCCCAAGTCTACATATTATTAGCCATCCCCGCTCGTAGCCCTTTCTTGTCCGATATTAGCATATCTTAATTACATTTTCACTGCGGAAGACTTAGACAGTCACTATCGAGACCAGAGAAATTGTCAGTGGGTTAAACAAATAGAAGATTGGCTTTTGCTGTTTCGAGCACTGGATTCTTGTCATGTTCTCTGGTGAACGTTACAGTCTGTTAAACCAGCATGTTCCTTGGGGCCATTAGGACTTTCTGAACGTTTCTGTGTTTCGCTTTGATCTTCGTATTTTATATTGCTGGTCAGGTGTGTGTGGTTTGCTATCATTAAAAAGAGTTAAATTGCTCAGTCCCAGGCTTTGGATTTTTATTATAACTCTTTAATTCTGTGCCTGTGATAGAAATGTCAAATGACCCAGAAGTTGGCCAGCACTGGGTATTTGTTTAAGTACATTGTATTATGATTTTAGTTTCCAGAGAGGACAAAGGCAGATACAGCTAGGAAAGTGTAGAAGAGCACACAGGCTGGCTCTCCTTCCTGCCTACCCTGAGTTCAGCGGTAGGATGGCCATGGTGGTGCTGTCCTCTTGTTTTAGTGGTGGGATGAGGACTTGAACTCAAGCTTGAAATTGGTGCCATATCCTAGAATTTAAGTCCTGAAATACTGGATGATCTCTTCAAAAAAGTCATTTCCTTAATATGTGTCTGAATGTTTTGCTTGTATGTGTATCTGTGCATCACACATATGTCTGGTGCCCGTGGAGGCCAGAGAAGGCATCAGATACCTGGTACAAGACTTATGGATGATTGTGAACTACCACATGGACTTTGGGAACTGAATTCAGATACTCAAGAAGAATAGCCAGTGTTTTTAACCGCTGGGGAATCTTTCCAGCTCCAGAATGAACTTAAAAAAAATTATTTTTAAGTTGTGGTGTGTGTGTGTGTGTGTGTGTGTGTGTGCATCTGTCTGTCTGCTTGTCTATCTATCTATGTGTGGGTATGCTCATATAAGTATACCACAGAGACCAGAAGAGGGTGACAGGTCCTCTGGAATTGGAGTTACAGGCAGTTGTGAATTGCCTGTAGCAGTTTCTAGTGTTAGAAACTGAAGTCAGGTCCTCTGGAAGAGCAGAAAGTGCTCTTAACTTCTGAGCCATCTCTCCAGCCCCTGCGTTCATGCCTTTATTTAATATTCATCTTTGTCATTTCCTCTGTTATCTTTGCCTTATCATTTGTTCTGTTTTGGATTGCTGTATTTTGAAGCTCTATGGTGTTAGGGACATATAAATTTATGTACATGTATATATACTCATGTGGCTGCTAACATACACATATTTATGTGTGTACATATATGTGTGAGTGTATGTATATATACATATACAAATATATAATATTCTTGGGTCTATATACATATATGCATATACAAACACACACACACACACACACACACACACACACATGTTGAGGTAAGGTGCCATGTATCCCAGGTTGGCCTCAAACTCACCGTACAACTGAGTTGCCTCAGAGCCTCTTACCTCTGTCTGCCATGTGCTAGAACCACAGGCAGTACACCACACCTTGTTCATGCAACACTGAGGAATCAAAGCTTCGACTTCACACGCTAGGCAAGCACTCTGCCAACTGAGCTACAACTCCACATTGCCTTTATCTTTAAAAAAATCTTTTTGCTTTGATTTGTGCTATAATACTAAAACCACAGGTGTGTAGGGGTTGGGGAGACTAAAATTGCTACCTTAGGTACCAGTGTTCTTCAGTTATACAGGCCTGACCAGTCCTGCCCCACATGTGTATTTTCAGTCTTTTGTGGTCTATACTTTTATTATTATTATTATTATTTTACATTTACTTACTTTGTTGTAAGTGTATGATTTACCTACATGTATGTATGGGCACCACACGTGTGCAGTACCTGTAGAGGTCAGAAGAGGGCGTTGAATTCCCTGAAACTGCAATCACAGATGGTTATAAGCTGTCCCATGGGTACTGGAATCCAACCCTGGTCTTCCGCAAGGGCAGTAGTTCCTCTTAACTGTAAATGAATTATATATTCTAGCTAGCCAGTATAAAAGACACAGAACCCTGTGTTTTATTTATAAGCTATAAACCTAGACTGGGCAGGTTCCGTGCTGTTTTTAACTTTATCCAATCCATATGCCCCATGTTACTTGCTGTTTGAGTCTTGCCCGGGCTGCTTTTGCTCCATCAGTCTGTCCTCAGGGAGCATTTCTCTTTGCCATGTGCTCCTGGCCCGTGCTGTCTAATAGCATCCCCCTGTTCTCTTTGTCTTCTCTATCCTCCTTTTCTGTGGTCTCGCTCTATTCCTAGGTACTACCTTCCTCTCTCTGTTGCTCAATCACAGGCTCTAGCCTTTCATTAACCAATCAGGGATATTGGAGAACATTCTTTATAGTACATAGGTTAAAACTCTGCCCCAATAGGCTGCAGTCTGGACCAGGGCACAGAACTCAGTTTCTGAACATACAGCACACAAGTCTAACCCAGATGCTTAACTACGTAGGTATCTCCCCAGCTTCAGGGTCTCTCTTACGCATACCACAGAACTGTGTCTTATTTTGGTTGGCCTCCCAACCTGACTTTGAACTAGAAATCTCATCTATATCTATATCTATATCTATATCTATCTATCTATCTATCTATCTATCTATCTATCTATCTATCTATCATCTCTCTGTCTATCTAGCTATCCATCTATCTATTCATCTATCCATCATCTATCTGTTTGTCCATCCATCTATCTACCTATCCATCCTTCCATCTATCTATCTATCTATCTATCTATCCATCCACCTAGCCACCCAGCCACCCAGCCATCTATCTATCATCTATCTATCTATCTATCTATCTATCTATCTATCTATCTATCTATCTATCTATTTATCTATCTATTTATCTATCTATCTATCTGTCTATCTACCTATCCATCTATCTATTCATCTATCCATCTATCTATCTGTTTGTCCATCCATCCATCTATCTACCTATCCATCTATCTATCTATCTATCTATCTATCTATCTATCTATCTATCATCTGTCTATCTACCTATCCATCTATCTATCTATCCATCCATCCATCTATCTATCTATCTATCTATCTATCTATCTATCTATCTATCTAACTATCTATCTATCCATCTATCTATCATCTGTCTATCTACCTATCCATCTATCTATCTATCCATCCATCCATCTGTTTGTCCATCTATTCATCTATCTACCTATCCATCCTTCCATCTATCCATCCATCCATCCATCCATCCATCCATCCATCCATCCATCCATCTATCTATCTATCTATCTATCTATCTATCTATCTATCTATCTATCTATCTATCCACCTAGCCACCCACCCATCTATCTATCTATCTATCTATCTATCTATCTATCTATCTATCTATCTATCTATCTATCTATCTGTTACAAAGTTTTGTTCTTTCTTGCTGCCAAAAGTTGGAGAGGGAGTTATAAGAATAGCTAAGGTGGGAGAGGAAGCACAGGCTTTGAGGGTTTACAAAGGGGGCTGGGTAGATGTCTCGTGGGTCAGCGATTGTCATACAAGTGTTAGGATCTGAGTTCAGATTCTCCAAACCCATGCAGAGCTGGGCACGGGAGCACACATTTGTAACCACAACACTCCTCTGATGAGGGGAGAAGCGCAGACAGGAGGCATGCTGGGGGAGAGAATTCCCAGAAACTCTTGGGCGCCAGGCGTATGCAGTGATGAACATCAAGAAATCCTGTCTCAAACATGGTGGAAGGTGAGAACAAACACCAGACCTCCATTCATGTACTGCAGTATTCACTCACATGCACGTACACATACATACACACATGGAGTATTCATCCACATGCACACATATGTGCACACATATATTTGCTCACATGCACATACTTGCACACATGTATTTATGCACATGCATATACACATACTTGCACACATGCACACACACAGACTAATAAAAAAGACATAAGAGCCTAGAAATGTCTTGATCATGGATCCCCATTTTAATAACCTTTGTCACTTTTCTTTATAGACTGAAGGAGGAAATGCCAGTGTCCCCTAGTAAGCCATGTCTCTTTTTGCTGTGCAGGTCTAAAAATGCAAGCAGATATTGAGCTCAGTGTCTGCATGGAAACTATAGTGAAGAAACTCTCTAACCTATGACCTTCCAGGCATGGATCTTTTCAAAAGTTTATATTGGTACTTTCTATTTTATTCAATTGCTAAGCTTAGTAGAGTCAATTAAAAATATTTCTAATTATTCCTCAGTCTCTATATTTTCCCAGAGGCCTCCTGGCCCCCATAGTTCAGATTTTGGGCTGTTTCTTTTTAAGACCATCAAATACATCATATTCACTGGATCAGCATCAGGGTGGAATTCTTTCTATTCTAATAGACTGCACACCACACAAGGTCATTCATAATAAATACAAGGTAACATGCCTATTACATAAAAATAAAATAATTGTTTTTGTGAAATGAATTGGAAGATGTGGTATAATTAGACGGTGGGCATTTGTATTCTCCTATTATCGTTTTAGAGCTGGGAAGAAATGGAAGTAATTTATTTCATCTTGGTTATGGTCCTTCTTTCTGGTCCAACAATTTATCAGAAATGTTAATCCAGCAGGCAGTAAGTGGAGGGGGCAAAAGGAGAAGGGGATTTAAAATGAGCTTGGAAATATTGCATAACTCATTAAAAATGTAATCATGCGTAAAATGAGATCAATGGAAATTTATCTGAAAGTGCAGGGAGAAGGCATTTTCTAGTATGATACTGGATTTAATAGACTGGATTTTAATTTAGTCGGTTTGGTACCAAAAAAAAAAATCCCTCCAGGCTAAATAAAACCATTTTCCCTCCCAGTTATTGTATGGACAGCTAATTTTCACACCCCTTCCCTCTGATATTCAATCTTATCTCTCGCTGGATAGGGGGGCTTCGGTATATTGCGGAACGTTTCCTCTACATCCTCCGTGACTGCTCTCATTTGCACGATACATGATCAGAAGAACAAACGTCGGGGGTGGGGTGGGGTGAACCATGCAGAACATTTCTTTATTAATTTTTTTTAAAGTGAAGTAACTTCTTTTTTTTTAATTTACCCCTCTTCCCTGTTTTAATAGCCAGTGTATATGAAAGTTAATGTTCTATCGTGCGCTCGGCCCAGTAGCTCCTGCATGTAGTAACATTTGATTTCTTTGTTATATTTATACTTTACATCCTGGTTCCCATCTTGAATGAATGAGACCAGTGGATTCTCTTCTTGAGAAGAAACTCTATTTAAGGAGGATCCTGGGGTACAGAGGATTGCAGCAACAGACTGATGGACGTATGGAAGGGTTGTGATTTATTTTGTGAGTGATAGACTGTAATTCTGAAACAATAGAGTTTGTAAATATAGGCGTCATTGAAATCTGTCTCCAGTCTCTCGGATGCTTTCCTTGGCTGGTAACCTAGGAACGTGAAATGGTGTAACTAATGGCACACATTACAGGGCATTATCTAATGCCTTCCTTATTCTTATCACCCAGGCTCCAAATGAAAAAAGAGAGAGCTCTCTCAGAGGAGAAGTTCTTATACAAACTTATGGGGTAGTTCCTCCAAACTTCTGCAAGCATCTACTTAGGAACCTTTTTTGATTTCACAAACACTAAACAGTCTCCTGATAAAATATTCAGCCTCTAGTCTTTTCTCCTGTTCTTTTCTCTCTTCTTAACTACAGTACTCTAGGGCTGGAGAGATGGCTCAGCAGTCAAGAACACTGTCTGCTCTTGTACAAGGTGTGGGTTTGGTTCCTAGCTTCCACATGGTGGCTCACAACCATCCTCAACTCCAGTCTTAGGGGATTGGGTATTGTGTTTTGGCATCTGTAGGTACCAGGCACATGCATGGTGCATGCATGCATGTTCACACACACACACACACACACACACACACACACACACACACCACTAATATACATAAAATAAAAACAAAACAAATCTTAAACACACACACACATGCATGGTACTCCATATTAGGTGTCTGCTCTTCCTGACTTCTTTTCCTCTGAGGAATAGATATGGACCAGTTTAAAAAAAAAATGCAATTATAGTTTTTGTTAAATTATTTTAAAAAGAGACCATAGCATTTTGATTGTTTTCATGCCTCTTGGTAATTTTTACTTAACATTATACTCTTGGGAACATTCCCATTTGTAGGCACTTTGTTCTGTTTAACTGTTGCATGGTATTCCATAAAATAGCACTGGGCAGATCTGGAATGACTCTAATGTCCCTCACTGGAGGCATGGCCAAACGCAGCAGTCATGATAAATCAGTAGAGCCTTTGTATATTGTTTTGTGCAAGGTGGGGGCCATTCTTTTACTGCAAGATGGAAATGTGGAGTGGGCAGAGTCATAGTACAGTTAAATTTTACAGATTAGTGTTTCACAAAAGTCCTGTGGGTTTCACGGATCTTGCTGGCACTCACTTCTGCAGTGGGCTCACCACGTTGTCTGTGGTGTAATGGTTGGTGGCTGGCACTCTGGACTCTGAATGGTGTGTAAGTTCCACATTGATTTCTTTCCTTTGCATGCAAGTTAATCTGTCTCTCTCTCTCTCTCTCTCTCTCTCTCTCTCTCTCTCTCTCTCTCTCTCTCTCTTTAAGTTTCTAAGCCTGTGGATCGTTTCTGTCTTTGGTTTCATGATGAGTCTAATTTTGTTTCATTGTCACTAATCAATATGGTGTACATGACTCCTGCCCTGTGGGAGTCAGAGGGGTTTTCTTCATGATCTAACACGTGATCAATGCCCCCTGGTGAGTGTTCCTGACTGTTTGAGAAGAAGTTCTTTATTGAGTTTAATGTTCTATTTTATATCAGCTAAGAGCAAACTGGTTAATTAAGCTTCTCACATAGCTGTACTCTTGTGTTTTACCAGTGGGTCTTTACACACTGTATTGTTGAGCATGAGCCAAAGCTTATGTGCTACATCCTCTGGGCAAATACTGCTCTTCGGCTTTGTACTGCCTTCAGATTACATTGTCTCTTTTTCCCTTATGCTAAGGATGGCTTGGTGTATTTTTCCTTACATGGTTATCTTCCTTCTTTGTCTTGTCTTGTTTTAGATATGTCTCCTAAAAATAACTGGTGGGTGTTCTTTTTTTTTATTACAATATAAAAATTTCTATTTTTAAAAACTGTCAGGGCTGGAGAGATGGCACGGTGGTTAAGAGCACTGACAGCTCTTCCAGAGGTCCTGAGTTCAATTCCCAGCAACCACATGGTGGCTCACAACCATCTGTAGTGGGATCTGATGCCCTCTTCTGGTGTGTCTGAAGACAGCGACAGTGTACTCATATACATAAAATAAATAAATCTTTATTAAAAAAAAGGTCAGCACCTCACCTCAGTATGGGCAAAGTGTCTCAAGATTCTTGGTGGTAGATGTGTGACACTTCGTGGTAGATGTGTGACATTATTGTCATCCGTTTCAGGTTTATTCCTGTTGCTGTGATAAAATGCCCTGGCTAAGAGTAAGTTAGAGAATAAGGGGGCTTATTCAGCTTACAATTTTAGGGTAAAATCCATCTGTTGTGGGGACCTCGAAGCAGCCACTTGAAACAGCTAATCGTATCACATCCGTGGCCAAGAGCAGAGAGAATAAATGTGTACATGGTAACTTGATTGCTTGCACTCACCTCGATTTTTTCATTCCTAAGACTGTTCAGGACTCCTACCTAGGGGATGGTGCTGCCCACATTTAGTTGTGTGCTACCTACACCGGTTAACTGATTTAAGACAACCTCCTACAGACATGCCTGCAAGTCAGTCCAATATCGACAACCCCTCACTGAGATTCTCTGACCAAGTGATCATTAAGTTGTGCCAGGTTGACAGTTAAAGCTAACCACAGGATCACCTTTAAAAATATTTAATGTCCTATGAATCTCCTGTTTTCATTACTGTCTTAGAATTTCTCCAGGATGGGCATCATGTGATCTGCCTCCGTGGCTCTGTGTGGTGGGTGGACTGAGACCTCATTGCACCTTACGGCCTTAAGGGTGAGCTTGTGTTTGTGGTTAGACTAATGTTTCTGAGGCTTCTTGTTTTCTAGATGAACAAAGGAGTAAGATTTGTCAAGTTTTAGCAGAAATCACGTGTCGGGGCAGAGAGGTCTCTGATGTTAATATATGAGAGATTTTGGTGGGCTGATTAAATAATTCACCTTTTAGGCCATAGCAGAAAGAACTTAAGCTTTATTTAGTGCTCTGCTAAAGAGAGCAATGGGCATGTTGATAACAGAGGAATCTCGGCATGTGGTGATGGAATGTGATGGTTTGTGTGTGTGTGTGTGTGTGTGTGTGTGTGTGTGTGTGTGTGTGTATGGGGTTGTCCTTATTTCTCCAGCATGCAATAGCCGTTATGCAACTGAGGACACTGCTTAGTCCTGGGTGGTTTTGGTGAGCTGGTTTTGGTGAGCCTCTTTGGCTGTAGTTTCTTAGCCTTTAGTTCCCACTGTGCAAATAAGAGCAGCTCTGTGGTGCTCAGTTGTGGCTAATTTTGCATGTTTGGTCCATCTTGCTTTCTGCTGTTAGACTCCTTGGGCAGAAGAGAGTCAGTGCTTTTCTGTTTGGAAGACATTTTCTGTACCAGGCTTGTATTAGGGACCTGTTCCTTCTCTGCTCTCTCAAGTCTGGCCATCTTTCCACCATACATGAGACAATATATTTCCACATTGTTTAGGTACTTTTGAGGACTCTGTAATGACCCGGACATTTGTCTCCATTGTATGTAGTCCACGGTGGAGTCTCTCATCTGCTGTATCACAAGATGGCCAGTTGGCAATGTGCCCAATAGAGGAGGAAGTGTGGATATGGGGACACAGGGACTGTGTGTGTGTGTGTGTGAGTGTGGTGTGTGTGTGTGTGTGTGTGTGTGTGTGTGTGTGTAGTGCTGGGGGTTGAACCCAAAGCATTATTTAAAAAAAAAAAAGCAAGTAAATTTCTAAGGCACTTCCTATTAGTGAGAAGAATATAACCTCTACATAGTTCCTCCTAAAATCAATTCTTTTTAAAAATAGTGTATATGTGTGTGTAGGTATAATGGGGTGTGGCATGGAACATGTGTGGAGGTTGGTTTTCTTCTTCACCTTTAGATGGGTTCCAAGGCTTAAACTCAGATCTTTAGGCATGTGTCACTCAGCAGGTGCCTTTACCTGCGAAGTCATCTTGCTGGCCCTAGAAGGTGTTCTATAATGGCATTTTTTTATTGTTAGAAAAATATTTCTCCTTGCCCTTAATGACTTTAATGGTATTTCTGGTCCATATCTATACCTCATTTGTATATCTATATATCATCTATATACCTATCTTATATCCATCATCTACCTACCTATATACTTATATCTATCTTATCTCTACCTACCTACCTGTATCTATCCTATCTATCTACCTACTACCTACCTAAATACATCTATCTATCTATCTATCTATCTATCTATCTATCTATCTATCTATCTATCTATCTATCTATCATACATCTATCTGTATGGTTTCCTGAGGTTTTTGTGATGTGTTTTGCCATCCTAACATCCTCATAAAACTGCCAAAACAAGTGGTTGGAAGCAGTAGAAAATGCATCATAAATCAGTGAATGAATGCTGTGTTAGGTCACATACTTGAAAAGTTCATGTAGGCTTTAGGCACAGGTGGATCCAGCAATTCAAATGTTGCCATGGGATCCCTCTGTATATTCACTTTGTTTCCTTTGTTAGCTCTTTCTAATTCCTTCTCAAACATACATCCAGGGATCTGGAGAGATGGCTCAGTGGTTAAGAACACTGGCTCTTCTTCCAGAGGATCTGAGTTCAATTCTCAGCAACCACATGGTGGCTCACAACCATCTATAGGGGCACCTGATGCCCTCTTTAGCCAGGTGAGTGTATATGCAGCAGAGTACTCATTTATTAAATAAATAAAATTTTAAAAATAAAAAATAAAAAAACCCAAAAACCATCCATCCACCTGTGCTGGCAAGAGGGTTATAGCCAGTTCCAGGCTGATAGGACTTTTCCAGGGGAAAGAAAGTTATTATTATTATTCATTGTTTTCTTGGATGCTAACCACAAATGGTATTAATATGATTAGACTTGTGGTCCTTACTGCTGTTTGGGGATGGAATGAGCTGTGTAGCAGGACCTGCCCCTTGATCTGAAGATGGATCCAGCCACTACTGAATCATAGACATTCTGGGTTGGACTGACATGATTCCCAAAGGAAAAAGCTAAGATAAAGGATGAGAAGCCAACAAAAACTACAGCTGTCTACTAGGGTGGGGACTCAGAGGGTCAGGTGGCCTTTCAGGGTGCCCAGCTGTGCCACAAAGAAAAGGAAGAAAAGCTGGAGTTGTTTATTTATGGAATTTAATTAGGATGTTTTATTCTTAATAATTGAATATATTAGAAATAAGTGTTTGATATTCAAATATTTGGGCTTTGCTCCAGAGAATGAAAATAAGACACATTTATTTAGTAGTCAAGGAGAAATTTATGCACCAAGTCTTGAAACTTGACTTCCTGGCTTAATGACCCTGTTGGGCAAATTTTTGTTAACAGCTTTTTTTAAGAAAAATCTTGAGTCAGGGTCTCCTGGAGCCCAGGGTGGCCTTGAACTTGCTGTGTATCTGACTATGACCTTGAACATCTGATCCTCTTGTTTCCATTTTCTTGATGCTAGGGTTCTAGAGGCATGCACCACCAATGCCTGGCTTATGAGGTTGGGGCACGGAACCATCCAGCTTTGTGTATGTGAAGCAGGCATTCTCTCAAGTGAGTTTCAGGCCCTGCCTATACTTAGTGCATATAGAAGCCAATTTTTGTGCTTGCTAAAAAAAGGCAAGCCCAATGGGGGAGGGCGGTGCACTCTCAGAATGAACTTGCTGGTGGTATACTTAAGGTTGGTCTGTGCATTCAGCGTCCTTGTAGTCCCAGCACAAAGTGTCTTGATTTTCCTTTGGGGAGATGGAAGTAAGCATGGAAGCGCCATCATGTACTCAAGTGTGTTACCTCCCCTTCAACAGCAGGTGGCAGTGGCTTGTGCTGGCTGTGGTTCAGCCGGTGAGGGTGGCTATCCTGCAGACAAAGGACTCCATTTGGTGGTAGGTTAGCAACTGCTGTGTTTCCTGGAGGAGAGGGCTGAAAGAATGTGTCAGGGAAGTCCTGCCAATAAAGTAGATGCTTGAGCTCCTAGCACGCTAGAGGGAGCAGGGCATTTGGACAGACTTCATCCTGTTCTGTAACATCCAGCTACCTCTGTTAAAACGGATCGGGGACATTGATGATGCTAAGGTCAGGAGATAGTGAGTTTTCACCGTCGACCTGATTGGATTTGGAACTGCCTAGGAGACACACTACTGGGTGTATCTGCGAGGGCCGTTCCAGACATATTTAACGGAGGCAGGGAGGCTTACCGTAAACGTGAGCAGCATTATTCTATGGGATGTGTTAAAAGGGGATGCGGTGGGGAGCAGAAAATGATCTGAACACCAATTTCCAATCTCCCTGCTTCCTGACTGTTCGGGGCAGTGGGACTTCAAAATTCCTGTGGCCACGCCTTCTCCTCCGCGAGTTCAAATAACCCTTTCCTTTATTGAATTCCTTTGCCAGGTATTTCATCAGAGCAACGAGAAAAATAACTAACCCAAACAGTGAAACACCAATTTGTGAGTCCAACACGGTGCGCACTTGGTAACCATTTCCAGGCTCCTCTGCGTGAGGGAGGATCTGCTGCTTTAGTGGCAGTTGCTTCATTTCCATCTTGAAATGACTTTGTGGTCCTTCACTTTATAAAACCTAGCACAGTGTCATCAATTAGTGTCAACAGACCATTTGTATTTCGTTTATTTGATATATATATATATATATA
>NW_022196905.1:245836296-245856312 GCF_008632895.1 Mastomys coucha
ATATATATATATATATATATGGAAACTGATTATTCTTCACGAGGACAGGGACAGGTCTGAGTCAATATTTATTCAGCAATATTGCCTGTCGTCTTGTGTATTAAACTATAGGGGATGAAAAATACTTTCCTCTTTCCTCTTCATAGAGTAACTTCATAACTTGGAGTTCCTTTGATGACAGAGCAGCAAGAGAAACAGGTTGAAGACTGTGCAGATCTCCTGTACACAGCAGGCTGACCCAGAGAAACCCACAGATCTCTAGAGAGAAGATCCCAAGAGTCACTTTATACCATAGTCACTTTATACCGTTCCTGAATCCAAAAGGGAGAGTATGGGGCAAAGACTTGGCTCAGAGGGGAAAGCCAGGGCAAGCCCTTCGAGCAACACATAGTTTTGTACATGGATGGAAATGGGTCTGAGTTGGTGAGAGTCCCTTGTGATGTGGTCCCTTGTCATTCTTCTCTCCCTGGCTCAGAAAGGGAGTCAGCCCCACAGAGGCAATTTTGTAGCACAGTTGTAAATTTTATCAAAGTGCTGAATTTCAGAGTGAAATTCTTGTGTCTGTAGTCTATACTTTTGAGTGCTGTATAGTTTGAGTGTGTGTATGTATGTGGTGTGTGTGTGTGTGTGTGTTTTGTATGTGTATGTGGTATGAGGTATGCATGTGTGGTGTTTATGTGTGTGTGTATATGCATGTGGTATGTGTGTATGTGAGATTTGGTATGTGTATGTGGTATGTGTGTGCATGTGGTATGTATGTATGTGGTATGTGTCTTTGTGTGTGTGTGTGTGTGTGTATTTGTGTATTGCTTGGAATCTGACCCATACCACTGAGCATGCTAGGTAAGCACTGTATCCCTGTGCTATGCCCTGAGCCCTTTAGTTTGGACCCTGGATGTCTCTCAGAGGCTCATGTACTGAAAGCTTTATCCCAGAGATGATGCTATTGGAGGCGGGAGAACCTTTAATAGGTGGGGCCTAAGGGAGGCCTTTTGGTCATTGGAACCATGCCATTGAATTGGATTGTAGAACTCCCTACCTACTTCTTGGTGTCTCTTGTTATCTGGACATGCTACATACTGCTTTATTTTAGGTTCAAAAGTAATGGTACCAATTGTTCATGGACTAAAACCTCCAAAACCAGGAGCCAAAATAAACCAAAAAATTGTGTGTGTGTGTATGTGTGTGTATGTGCATAGGTAGTATGTATGTGTGTGTGTGCACAGGTGATGTGTGTATGTAGTTTATACATATATGTGGTATGTGTGTATGTTTGTGTGTAAATGTATATGTTTGTATGTGTATATGTGTGTGTATGTGGTATGTGTGTATGGATATGTAGTATATGTGTGCATGTATGGGGTGTGTGCCCATGCATAGGTAGTGTGTGTCTGTGGTGTATGTGTGTGTGCATAGGTAGTGTATATATATATATGGTGTGTATGCATAGATAGTATGTGTATGGGTGTGTTTGTATATATATGTTGGGGAGGTCTGTTCATGCACATTGAATAGAAAGGCTGGGGATCAAGCATTAGTGTCATTGCTCAGGAGCTAGAGACCTTGTTTTCTAAGGCAGGATCTCCTCTTAGCATGGAGCTCACTGAGTAAGATCTACTGGCCTCTTTCTACCAAGCACTAAGATGACAAATGAACCCCACAACTGACTTTTTGTTTTCCCTATGGGGTTCTAAGGATAGAACTCAGTTCCTCATGCCTGAGTGCTAGTCACCTTGCCAACTGAACTATCTTCCTGGCCTCCCTTTTATTTTTATAACTAGATTATTATATTAGGGAAGAAAGCTGACCAAATAGCCTTGTTTTAGAGTGTTGTGCTCTGAGCTCTATCAAAACAAATCTGTTATAAGGCAGATTTCACACCATTAAATGGAGCCAAGACAAGTATCAACAGAGATGCAGACATTCAGGGTAGCACAAAGTGGGGGCACAGCCCCATCTGCCCCTCCCACCACACAGCGTCATCCTCCGTCCCTGTCACCAGTTTCCTGACACACTCTGTGTAGCATTTTCTATGTTGTCAAATTGGTTCCTGGTTTTCGCCTCTGTGTGAACTGGAGGATCCCAATGCTGGGCTCACTCTTTTTTCTTTCCCTAGCTTGCTGTGGCTTTCATTTGTTACACAGATCTTCCCACCAACCTGCCAGGGCTCTGGTGTTCCTCTGCCACAGTCATGTATTACCATCGTCTCACCATAGCGTGAGTGACTTGCAGGCTGTCTCTTTCTTCCCATCAGATTGTAACATGCACTGCATGCTTCATGGGATTCTTAATTCTCCTATTTCCCACTTTGCAGCCGCTACCTAGAGCAGGGCCCAGTGCACCGATGAGTGCCTGGTAAACATTTGTTGGTGGATACCAGAACGAGCAGCATAAAAGCAGCTTATTATGCGCAAGGAAAGATGTATGCTCAAGAGTTCTCAACCCTCTCTCCCGACAACTGTGTGACCTTGGAGAGAACCTTACCTTTTAGATCTTTATTGCTTTTCTGACAAAATCAGGTTAAGCTAGATCCATGAGATTCCTAGCGGCGGCTCATTTTGAGACTGTCCATTTGCTTCGAAGCTGGGCAATCTGAGAAGAATTTACCCTTATAAGTAAAAGCAATCTTATAGATAGCTCGTGTGCATCAAAGCCCCAGCCGTGGCAGGCTGTCCCTGATGGATCTGGACAGTCAGATAATAAATGAGAACAAAGCATTATTTCTCAAGAATGACTTTATTTATACAGGGTGAGCTACCCTATTGCTGGTGGAATATCTGCCCACAAACAACATGGAACTTCTCTGACCAGTGGGAAAAAGACAAGAACGATTGAAGCACAATTATGAAAAACGTCCACATTATTCCTTCCTGTATCATTTCAAAAGATTTGCATAAAGTTCCCTTTTAGACCTTCCTCACCTCTTCCTGCATTATGTTTTATATTCATCTCCCTCTTTTCTTTTCCTTTCTTTTAAAAGCCTGAGGATTTGCCCGCTATTCTTGTACAAGGGCCACACCAGTCTCCTCTGGGTGGTTCTTTTAATACATGTGCCACGGAGGCAAAGCACAGGGAGGTTCCTCTTGGGAAATACTTCATTAGCAGACACAGTTTGCTAAATTCTTTCTGCCTTCCCATACCATATCCCTTTTAGAATAGAGGGTATCAACTGTTCTGCATTAGTTTATCATTGTTGCCTTGATACATTACCTCAGACTTGAGAGCTAAAAACAACTCAAATAGATCCTTTTTTAAAATTTAAAAAAAAATTTTTTTTTAATTAGATTTGACACAATGTCTCACTAAGTACCCTGGGTGACCTGGCATAGAACTAGCTGTGTTCAGGCTAGCCCTCACACTCACAAAGATCTGCCTGTTCTGCTGCATCCTTTTTTTTTTTTTTTTTTTCACACTGAAGAATGCTGGGATTGTAATCAGCCTACCAAGGTAATTGTGACTCTTATTCCTGTTTGAAGTTGGGGATTGGCAGCCCTAATGCCATTTGTTTCCTCAGTTTCCCTGTGCTTTCTCATATGGCTTACTTGCAGATTCTAGGGAGTGGGTCATGTACACCTCTGTGTGTGGAGGGGTGTCTAACCCTACACTACTTAGAAAGTGCAGACGCTGAGGTAAGTGCTCAAAGGGGAGGGTGGGAATGAATATTCATTGAGTACACTCTTGTTTTGGTCAACACTGGTGAAGGCAGCTCTGTGTAAGGCTGCTCTGTCTCCAGGACCAGGTTAGGAATGCCAGCAAATAAGGACATGTGCTTCAAATCATAAGAAACCAGTTTGAACTAGAATCCTTTTCTTCATCCATTAGCATCCTCTTGAGTTGATGGGATGCTGGCCTTCCCATTATGTATTCCCTAGAGAGTGTTGCCAATGGTGGTTTATGTGAACTCCTTTGCTGTAATTGTCATTGAACATTTTATTTGATATGTATATGTATGTTTGTGTTGACGTGTGTGTACACTTGCTCATGTGTGTGTTCATGTGGAGGCCACGGGTCAACATTGGATGTCTTTATCTCTCCACTTATTTTGATTTTTTTTTTTTTTTTTGAGATAGGGATCTCTGTCTTTGAACCTGCAGCTCAGTGACGGTGAGCTCCAGGGATCCACCCATTTCTGTCTCTTCAGCACCAGTATTGCAAGAAGTAGGCTGCCATGCCCTGCTTTCCCCTGGGGGCTTGCTCATCATGTTAGGTTCTCATCATGTCTGTGTGAGGAGCGCTTCAGTAGCTGAGCCTTCTCCTCAGCCCTGCTTCAGACTTTTCTGCCAGAGTCTACTAGTAGGACCAACCACACCCTCAGAGCCCATCATGTTTCCTGTGGGATGCTAGAGGTGAATCTCTGCCTCCAGAGGAAGAAAAAGTTAACTTCTCTTTTCCCAGAATCATCACTTTTAGAGAAGTTAAAATTCTTTTGTTTCAATGCTTACACGATTGAGCAAGCATTTATGGAGGTAGTTAGGGTTTGTACAAGAAAGAGACAGTAGAAGAAAGAACAAATGAACATAATGTAAATCAAGTGCTCCCAAGGCCTTGAGTGTGTGTTCCTGATGGTAATCCTTGCACGGCTCCAATAGGAAGCTTTGACAGAGATTGCTTCGGAAAAAGAGAGGTGGGTTTTTCCTTTCACATGCTAATCACTTGCTCCTGGTGACATTTTTCTCCTTGACTGTAGTCACGGAATTGAATAATTTATGGCATGAATTTTGTTGAGAATTTATTGTGTCACAAGCAGGTTGTAATTTCACTAACAGTTCACTTAAGTTATTAAGTTAAAAAAAATACAGTTGGTAGAATGGTGCATTTGGAGGGGTCCCCCGCCCCCAGCAAGCTCACATTTTATATATTTTCAAAACAGAGCACTTGCCTGATTTTCATTCTGCATCAGATATGAGAGGGAAAGGCGCACATTAAATAAGTTAACTTATGTGCACATTATTGTTGAATTTTGAAGGAGTAAACACATTACTGAAGATTTTTTCATAGACAGGAATAGCATAAAACCCACAATGCACTGGCGCTGCTGCCACCGCTTTGTGAATAATTGTCCCCCGTTCACTGGTGATGAGGGGTTGGTGTTAAAGTGAAGATGGCTCAGCTGGTAAGAGTGCTTGCTGCCAACCCAGACAACCTGGGCTTGGCCTTCTGATCCCACAGTGCTGGGAGAGAACCAAGTCCTGAAAGTTGTCCTCTGACCACCTCACATTCAGCCTCTCTCTTTCTCTCTCTCTCTCTCTCCATATATATATATATATGTATATATATATATATGTATATAAATAAACACACATACATACAGATATATGCATATACATACATGTATATATGCATATGTATGTATATATGTATATACATGTATATACATATGTATGTATGTATGTATGTATGTATGTATGTATGTATATGTGTGTGTCCAGTCCAAACGGACCAAAAAAGGGGAAAAAACCCTTTTACAGCCTTTCACTGTTTAGTCTATTTCCAGCAAGTACCTCAGGGATCCCTGCCATAGTTTGACTGCCATGATAAAAGAGAACCCTGTCCACTGAGGAGAGCTCTGGCCAGCCTCTGCTCCCAGTGTCTATGGTCCAGCAAAGACACATTTTAGCTTTCCTGTTTCTTACATTGAAAACCTCCATAGATCCAGACAGTAGGAATTTCAAACAGGTTGTTTTCTCTCCAGATAGACTATGCCCTGGGGTCCCTGGAGGGGCTGACTTTTGATTCCTTTTGGAGTTGCCTGTGTTCTTGATGGTATTCAATGTTTTTTACCTTCTCACCCTACCCTACTCTAACTCCGGCCCCAGGAGACCTGGGGTCATAGTTCTTCCTCCTGGATGCGAATACATTTCAGCCTTCAAACTACACATCTCTACCATCTGTTATATAGACTCTAGAAACAGTTGTGATGGGTGAGGAAGTTGCAGTTAGCCATAAAAAAACCAGACAAGACTGTGTCTCCATCCATCTCAAGTTGAGGAAATGACCTCTTAAATTTCAGTTTAAAACAATGCAGCTGTATCCTTGTCTCCCGCTAACAGGCTGCAGTTTTTGGAGCAGTTATAGAAAACTCAGAGAGCATTTCCATATGGCCCCTGCTGCCTTGCTCAGTTTTCCTCTGTTAACATCTTTTAAAAGTTTATGTATATGTCTGTCTGTTTGCGTGGGAGTTCAGGTGCCTGTGAAGGCCAGAAGGGGGCACCAAATCCCTAGTAGCTGAGTTACATGCAGCTGAAGCCACCCAGTGTGGTTGCTGGGAACCAAACTTGGGTCCTAGGAAAGAAGAGTGAGTGTTTCTCACTGCTGAGCCAACTCTCCGGCCTCCTCCCTATAAACTTCTTATGTGAATACACATGAAACATTCATTACAATGGATGAAGGGATGCTCGTGCACTTTTACATAAGTAAAGTCCGGAGTTTGTCAGCTTTTCATTACTGTAATGAAATAGCTGAGGCAGACTACTTTATAAAGAAAAGAAGTTTGTCAGTCTCATAGGTTTGGAGGATAGAAATCCAAATTGCACTGCACAGGGTCTAGAGAAAGCTCTCCCACAGCCACATCATGCCATGCTGTTATCAGAGGTGTAACTGTCTTGTGACCCCTCCCTCTACTTAGAAAGCCACCCACATTCAACTGTGGGGCCTCGACACTGACTTTACTGTTGCCTAGACACCTCTCTATACCATGGCTGGATCATTCCTACTTTCTCAATTCCATTGTCATAAGACTTTGGGATTAAATTGCATGAGTTGGGCATTGGGGACTGGGGTTGGCCATCCATATTTCAGCCATATTAGTGGTGCACATTCTCAGGGTTCTTGAATGCCACGGAAACTTTTTCAGCTCCTATGAGCTTAACTTAGCGAGTTATTGAGGGAGATGTGGGGAGGAGAAGGGAGTCCTTTGAGAGCTATGGAGTGCTTCTCACTTCAACTGTCTTGGGTCCTTCATCTTGTGAATTTGAAGAAAGAATTTCATGGAGGACTGGAGGGTGAGTTTGAAATGGAGTTTATCATAGGGATATATTAAAGAGAAAGGAAGCAAACACAGCTTCAGTACAGGAAGACAGAATCCCAATAAAAGATGCCCTAGGGTCATTGTCTAGGGATTAACAAGGCCTCTCGTGTTGAGGAATGGGAGGGGGGTCTGTAGTGAGAATTTTGGTTTCTTAAAAAAAAAAACAAACACAGGATTATTATAAGAATATATTTTCATTTTAATTCCAGGTGTGGGATATGAGGCTGCTTCAGATTGTCCACAACAGGTGACTATGATTTGCCTCATGCTCTAGCAGGGGCGTGACTTTTCCAGTTGCAGATAGTTTCTGAGATTGTGTGATGTTTGGAATTCTGGGGACTCTTTAGAGGGTATATAATTGCTAGGGCCCCTGAGAGGCATTGTTGTTGTTGCTAGTGGTGGGTTGTTACTTGGTTGCTGTTGGTGGGTTGTTGGTGGCTGTTGGTTCGTTAAGTAGTTGTGTGCAAAGAGGAAACAGGAGGAAGAAATTAGATATCCTTGTCACAAGGAACTCAGTGCCCCTAATCAGCAGGAAGTAGTCTAATGAAAACATAGCCCCCTTTCCCCTCTATTCTTTTTTCTCTCCTATCTAGTGTTACAGGGCAGAAATGGTGGGAAAGGGGTGGAGAAGGGTGAAAAAACAAAGAACCCACAAAGTAGTAAAAGATGGGTTACAGGGGTCAGTCTAGCTGGCCTGCCCACAAGATTTCTACCTGTCCTTCTCCATCCCAAACATGTGGGCTAGAGCTTTAGCCATGTCCTCATGGAAGGTAACAAAAACTCAGGCCAGGAGCCAGAGCCTCCAACAATTCTGACATTTGTGGCCTTTGGCCAGGACAGAGCCATTTGTAGCTTCTGTCCACGGATGAGAATGGAAGGCCCGGTTTTATTACTAAGGTTCTGGATGGCACATGGAAAAGGTCTATGTTCAATGTCAAGTGCCCTGGTCTTGGGCTGTGTGACTGTTTATCAATTATCCAGTCTGTGGGTTTGTTGTGACAGCAAAGCCTAAGGCAGCCTTGTGAATTTCTAGGAAGAAACCAAAGCAAGTTGGTGAAGAGTGAATGCATGTGGGTGTGCCCACCTACAGGCAGTGGTATCAGCTGGGGTGGGAAGGCAAGGGCTGTCTGAAGGGGTGGCACTCAGCTCAAAAAGCAGCTGGCAGTGGTATGGATATGTGGGAAAGAATGTTGGGGAAGGAGCAGCAAGAGCAGTACTGAGGGCTTGCTGAGCTGTGAGGGCCTGAAAGCACAAGGTTTATGGAGCTGAGGCAGTAATGGGAGACCAGAGGAGATGGATTAGGTAAGTCTAGCGAGGACTCAACAAGTCCTAAGAGGAGGTTTTGTCTGTTGTCTCAGGGACATTCATCTTATTCAAAGAAAGTCTGGCAAGATGGCTTGAATGTAAAAGGTTCCCATAGGGTCATGTATGTGGACACTCGGTCCCCAGCTGGTGGCACTGTTCTGAGAGGTTATAGAATGTCTGGGGACATGGGTCTGAGATTGCTGGGGGCTGGGTGTGGGCAGATGTCCTTGAAGATTATGTTCGATTTGGTTCCAACCCAAGCTGCTCTGCTCCCTACTTAGTCCTGACATGAATGAGCTATACTGCGAGTCCCTGCACCAAGGGCAAGCCACTTTGGCCCCTCCAGCCACTGTACCTCCCTGTCACAATGGACTGACATCTCCTAAACCACTGGACAAAATAAATTCTTCCTCTCTTAAGTTGCTTCTGTCATGAAAGGAGGGAAATGACCAAACCCCTGGCTTTCGCCCTCAGTTCCTGGCAGTGGTCTCCGAGCCTTGGACTTTCCTGCTTGATCAGTTATCTTTATTTATGCTGGGACCTTGGGACATGGTAGATAGTCTATGTAGTGATCTGAATGAGAACGGTCCCCATAGCCTCAGTTGTTTGAATACTTTGTCTCTAGTTGGTGGAGGTAGCATATTGCTGGAGGAAATACAGTTACTGAGGATGGGCTTTGAGTATTTGTGTTTTACCCAGTTACCTGTCACGCCTCCTGTTTGCTGCCTAGCTCCTCAGGACAACTCTTATTCCTTTGGTAACATAATCCCCAATAAACTCTTCCTTCTCTAAGTCTCCTTGCCATGGTGTTTTATGGCAGCAATAGAAAAGTAATGAATAGGGCCTAATAGAGTGAAGGATGGTGGGGTCTTTGGGACACATGGTATTAGATTGATCCTGGAGGGTTAGTCTTACAGGAAGTCACTTACATCTGTATGACTGAACCCTGTAGGTACCAGGGCTTGGTGAGTTTCTGTGGTTGATAGTATACTGTGAGTGTTGTTATACCTCACTGACAAGGTAAGTTAATCTCTCTGTCATTCTACACAGAAGGACATTGGATGTTTCATGCCTGGAACACTCTGGGATGCTGTTCTCTGCATCTTTTTACATGGCCGCTCTCAATCTCTGGCCTTTCACTGTAGTGAATGAACCTTAACTACTGGGGGTAGATAGATGGTGTGATGATTAAGTATGTGCCCTGTGACTACAGAGAACCTGGATTCGGTTGGTTCTGGTTCCCATGCAATCTTGGGTGGATGACAATTTCCTGTAACCTCAGCTTCCAGGTATCTGATGCTTTCTTCTGGTGTTTGAGGGCGCCCACACTCACATGTACATTCTCTCTCTCAGACATATATACACACATAAATAATTAATGAAATAAACTTTTAAAAACCCCTATCACTATGAATGCAACTGTTTTCAGAGTCTTCTGGTGGCAAGTTATTGAACCTAATGACTGTCTTGGGGAGTTCTAAATTTGGATTGAATGTCAGAAATGGGAATGATCTTGAGGATTCCTTAATTCTGTAGAAACCACAATGAAGGAGCAAGGGAGGAGTCAGCTTGAGTTTCCACTTAGGAAGATGACAGTGCACAGTGGAGCAGGTGAGAGGTCATTATTAGTTAAAGAGCATGATTTTTTTTTTATGAAGGTGACAGCAGCTACTGATAGTCTGCTGTTGTATTTGCTGTCAGCGACTAGCATACAAACTCCTGTTTATTTTTTTTAGAATTTTAAAAGAAATTATGTGTATGTGTATGCCTCTGAGCAGATGTGCATGTGCATATGCATGCAGGTACCTGTGGAGAACAGAGGAGGGTGTTAGATCTCCCTGGATCTGGAGCTATTATGGGTGGTAATAGGATGCTGGGTATGGGTGCTAGAACCAAACTCTGGTTCTCTGTAAGAGCAGTGTGCACTCTTAATCACTGGTGATCTCCCCAGCCCTTGTGTCCCATTATTAAATACCAATGAGTTTTAGGTTGAGTATGTTAGTTTGGATTTTTCATTGCCATAGGTAGTCTCCCCTCCATGGCTGCCTGAAGCTGTTCTGAAACTGAAACTACACCTGACAAGCCCCGGGCTGAAGTCCACCTGTGGTGCAAGACAATGCACACTAACAATTTCGTGGCTAGGCTCCTCCTGAGATCAAAGACTGACACTCAGCTAACTCCTGCCAGAACTCTCGTTTGAAGTCCTTGCTGCCTAAACAGATTTTGTGCCTCTACGTCTGGTGTCATGTTTACGTTACAAGTTTGATTGTCGTGGTTTCATTTTTGCTGCCTGCTATAAAAACTCATCTACCCCGAGTAAAAGCATGCTTTGATAAATATTCTTGGTGTCTGACTCTTTGTCTCTCCACCCGTTTATTTCCACAGGTCCTGTCCAATCTCCAGTCCGAAACAACCCACAACCTGCGTAGGTCTACTGGCCAGACTCTACAGCCATAGGAAACTGGGGAGCTGTGGAGGGTCTGTCCTCAGGAGACCTTTTCTATATGCAAAAGGACAAGAGACCTAGTTTAATTTCCTCCCTAAATGATTAGTTAGCAGTTATAGTTCACCGAGTTGTAAAGGTTGGAATCCACCCACCCAAATTACTTTAGTTGACAGTTTTGTTGTTTTATTTTGTTAGTAATTGAAAGCACCAGAAAAACCACTTTAAAAGAAGAAACATTTACTTTGGTGTCAGCCCCTAGTTGGCTAGCTCCATTGTTTCAAGTCATGGTGTGGTGGAACATCATGGTTCAGGGCTGTGGTGAAACAAAGTTGCCCCCCTCATGCTGCCCAGGAAGCAGAGAGAGAGATGTGGGAAGGTACTGGAGACAGGGTATGTCTTTCAAGGACATGTCCCCAGCCAGGGCCTCCTTCTTCCAGTTTCTACCATGTCCCATTAAATGCACTGATAAAGAGCTCTCAGAAATCACTCACTTTTCAGAACCTTCCTTTTGAACATTGCTATATTTGGAGCCAAGCCTTCCACACACGAGCTTTGGAAAACACTTCATAGCTAAGCTATGACATATGTTAAAGATGTAAGAGCCATGCAGAGAGAGGCCACTTGCCGTCTGGGCTCTTCCTTGTGAGTTCTGAAGACCACACAGCTGTCTTCCCTTGACTGTGGAGGTTCCTAAATTCTCTCAATTTGGATTCCCCTAGAATCAGACAGAGATTAGGTAGGATACTGGAGAAATGAATTGTGATGCAAGTTATCATAACGGTACCAAGCTTTGGTTCTACTGTGTGTGGTGAGAGCTGCCATAGCTCTTACTCACATATGTGCAAGGCACTATTATAAAGCCTTCATGAGCTCACATTTGTTCTATGTGAGAATGGTATGATTTCCTCATTTTACAGATGAAGATGATGGGGTGGAGAGGAGAAGAGAGAGGGGAAAAGACTGTCCAATGTCACATAGCTAGAGAGTGACAGAATCAGGAACCCATAGGACTTTAGGAGACTGCAGGACTGGACTACCTTCTGAAGAGTAGGAGAATGTTCTTTATCTTCATAGCTAAATGGATCTGGAGGCAGGGCTTCTGCAATTCTACGCTGGGTAAAAATGAGTACAGAACATTGCTTTTGAGCATCAGTAATATTTGTGCAACCCTAGGTATGGCCTGTTGATACACCACTCTACTTTGAGATAGAATGTGGCATAATTTATAATCCCTTCTTTCAAAAACCCTCTTTTAGTAGCAGAGTATAAGATGAAATGGTATCACATAGATTTAACATACTTAACATACTAATGTCAAGAATATGAAATGAAGGACACACACAGGTTTTATATTTTTTGGCATTTATTCATATGTCCAACTGATTTCTCCCATCACTGTGAAAATTTGCAATGGAGAAAGCCTTTCTTTTTTAATGAAAATCCCATTAGGACTAGAGTATCATCAAGCATGCCTAATTCAAAATCTGTACTTCACCATTCTGTTCGATGAGTATAATGGACTCAGTCACAACGGGATGCAGAGCAGCTCTCTCCTCACCTGCGAAGACTCCAGGGCTTAGCTGAACATCTGAGTTATCGTCTGTCTTTGTAAAAATTAGCAAGCTGGGTGCTTGCCTTTAATCCCAGCATCCTAGAGGCAGAGACAGGGCAGCAGCAGCGGCAGGGGGCTGGGTAGGAAAGTCTCTAAGTTAGAGGCCACCCTGGTTTACATAGTGAGTTTCAGGCCAGTGGGCCTACGTTATGAGACTCTGTCTTAGCAGCAGCAGCAGCAACAACAACACCCACCTATTTCATTTTCTGCCCATTTAATCTACATTGTCTAGTGCTTTCCAAATCTTTGTTGGCCATTTAAATAGCTTAATTGCTCCAAGGCACTATTTTCAAAACATTTACAAATGCAAGACCTTATAAATGAAGCCTTGGTTTGCACAATTCTAGCAAGAAGACAATTTATTTCTATAAGGAGAACCCACATTGTGCTTAGAGCATTGCTGTGCATGACTTAAAATATACATGAAGGTATTTTTCTTATTCATAACTTTAGAAGACTAGCATAGTTAGTGTCCTTAAGCACAATAAGGACATAGTTAATGTCCTTAAGCTAATGTGCTCTCTAAATGCAGCAGTGGAATGTGGCTTTAAGAAATGTACTAACATTGTCAGGCATAGTGGGGCAGGCCTTTAATCCCAGTACTCAGGAGGTAGAGGCAGGAAGAGCTCTGAGCTCTGAGACCTTGGTCTGTATATTGAGTTCCAGAGCTACATAGTGAGCATGTTTTCAAAACACAAACAAACAAACAAAATGTGTGAAGGCAGTTGATTTTTGGAAAAACAGGCTCAGCCAGTGTGATATCCATCATTATGGGTTATGAATAAAAAACACCAGGGAAAGGATTAAGCTTTGTGTGTCAGTGACATTCAGTAGAGATGGCTTTGCACACTGCCGTATTCATTGGGGTCCAGGGCATAGTTCAGGTGCAGCGTGTTGACCTCACAGTGTGACCTGCAGGTGATGACTTAGCACTGCACACAAACACCATACTGTACTACATATACCACACCACACTGTACTATAACATACCACATCATATACCATAGCACATCATATTGCACCACACCATACCACACTATATACCATAGCACGCATAGTGTACCACACCACACTATACCATAGGACAATTATACCATACCATACCATATTATACCACCCCACCCCATACCGCACTACACCATACTATGCCGTAGCACAGGATAATATTATATCACACCAAACCATACTATACCATACAAAGTCATCCTACACCAAACCACACTGTATTTTGCTACACTACTGGTTTTAAGTGTGTATGGATGGATATGTAGGGATTAAGTTTTCTGAATCTACTCAGTGAAACTGTGGTATTCGGATACTTGGTCAAATATTATTCTATATGTTTCCGTGTGGGTGTTTTCCTCATTTTTTTTAACTGAAAAATTGTCATATATGTTTTGTAGAAAATAATAAATTTGATTATGCCAAATTATAATTTTCATTATAGTTTTCAATTTAAATATGACAACTCCCCCCCACAAGCCCTCTCTCTGTAGGCAGATTAAAGATGAGGTTAGCCTGATCAGTAGACTAATAGAGCAGATTGCCTTCCATTATGTGGGTGAGCCTCATCTCCTCAGTTGAAGGCCTTCCTAGAAAAAGGGCTGACTTTCTGTCTGTAGCTTACCTTCTGACTCAAGCTGAACGTCATTTCCTTGGGTCTGTAGCCTATCGGTCAATGCTGTGGATTTTGGTCTTGTCACCTCCCACAATGACACGATCCACCTTCTTGGAATACCATGCACACATGCCACACACATGCACACACACATGCCCCTACTGGAGCTATTTCTTTGGAATCTGAGGGACAGGTGATGACAGCCATCAACTAAAAATGATGGATCAATTACATTAAAGCCATGAAGACAAAACAAGCAGTCTTCAAATTCTGTATCAAGTTCAGCATCGACTTGCTGGTTACTACTGAAAAGCTTTTGAAAACAGCCTGCCTTGTGCAGAGGCATTTTCTTCATCACACTCTTTCCCTGACTGCCCTTGCTTCCCACACCTCCTTGGGGCTTTACACTAACTCTTTAAAGATATTGGTGTCACTCCTGGTTAGACTTTGGCTGGAGGCTGGGCATCTCGTGATGGTCCATATGCGTAATCCCAGCACTTGGAAAGCCGAGGTAGGAGGATGGCGAGTTTGAAAACAGCTTGGGCTAACAAGCTGGGATCTTATCTAAAAACAAGAACAAAGCTGAGATGCCCTTAGGTTCTGGGAATTCCTGCATTGGGTTCGTTGGATTTGTCTTGAGAGATATTAGTGACCATCAGCAGTTTGGGCGACTTCACTCTTCCCTGTCAAAAGCAGTTATAAGTATTCAACTAGCTTTGGAGAAATATAGATGGATATTTGTGGAGGGTAGCCCAATAGTTTTATTATAATTTTAATAGTGCCAGCATGAGTTATTTTGGTATTTATTCCTTTGGAAGTCTAGTTTTCTAGAAGGGATTGTACAGTAAGGAAAATAAGAGGAGCTAGCAAGATGATTTAGTAGACGAAGGCACTTCCTGTCAAGTCTGAGGATCTTAGTTCAATTCCCAGGGCCCCATGATGGAAAGAGAGTACTAACTCTGGCAAGATGGCCTCTGATCTCCACATGGGGTGCCATGGTAACCATGTGGACACAAACACATGCCACATACATAAAATGCAATACAAAAAGGAGATAAGAGAAAGACAAGGGGATCTTGTAACCATTTTACAGCCATCTGAGATGATGGAATAGGGGAATTTAGGATGAAGAAAAAGGGCACAGGCCCAGAACCCAAGATCCTGAGGACAGAACCACCTGCCAAGATCAGCCCTGAGAGAACTCCAGGAACCTGGAAGGAGGCAGCCCTACTTCTCTTTCCCTCTCTCGTCACTGGCCACGATACCTATGAGTCCTTGGCCAGTCATTCAACCTATTCTTTTCACAGTATCTACTATTCTGGACTTTTAAAAGCAAAATCTAGAAAATAGTAATAGCAATAACAATAATAATAATGATAAATATGAAACTTCGCCATACATCTGACAAATAAAGACATCTTTAGGGAATTTTGGTGCAGCCCAGCAGCACTAGGTGAGTGTCCCACTGGATACATAATTAATGATGATATTAATGAAAGGGATTAGGCAAAGAATCCCTTTTCTGTTTACATTATTGTGGTCTCTGATATCTGGTCAGCTGTCTCGTGGGGTGGAGCCTTGCCGTTGGGAGTCACACTCATTATTTTAATTCTTTGCCCGGGTCCAGACATCTTTTTAGTGTTCTTGAAGTTAAGGGAATATTGATCAGGTTTCTGGCTTTAATAGATCTTCATTCAGCAAAGGTGCTCTTGAAGGCGACATGCAGCTCTCTTAGGGAGAAACATCTGTCCCATAAAAATTTCAAGAGCTGCAGTAACGACTATCCGTTTTCATTATTTGAAGCGTGTTCCTCTCTGGCAGTCGGTGTGGATAGTCTCCCAGAGTCCTTTGCAGCAGCTAATTTTTAAAGACTCCTCCCTTGCTGGAAAAGTCTTTAAAAGCAGGTAGACAGCCCCCCCCCCCCAAGTGTTCTCTGTTTTACACTGGAGGCCTCCACTGCTCTGAGGATAAGGGTCGGGCATTTAAATGGTTTCTAACCAGTTGGTATAGATAGAGGTCGGCTTCTTTCATTGGTGTCCCCCAAAGACTTTATAGTCAGTCACAGGCAACATGCTCAGAATGAGCATGACCATTCCTATGTTAGTGTCCCAGAGACAGAAAGCAAGAGAAATAACAGTTACATTCATTTCCCAGGCTCAAAAAAGAAAGGTGGACTTAGTGCTTTTGGCAGTACCAAAGGCCGGATTGGAAAAACTACATATTTTCACTGACAAAAGTCAGACCTTAGAAAAATGAAGCAAAGCTTGATATCTCAACTCCTCTTTCTCTTTTTGTTTAGTAATTGTTCAATAAAGAAAAATGATACACTTGGGAGGAGAAGAGAGGACTCAAACAAGATGACTTTTGCTTTAGGTCTGCAGATGCGGCATCTTGGGATACCACCTTGCAGGGTGGTTAAGAGGCCATAGATGCTCTGCTTGCAGGTAAAGGCAAGAGTTGCAGCTATCTTCCAATCAAAGCTTTAGTGTATATGTGTGCCATGCGCATGCCATGCATGTGCCATGCATGTGCCATGCGTGTGCTAAAGCATTCCTGTAGAAGTCAGAGGGAAACCTCAGGTGTTGGTCCTTGCCTCCCACATTCAGTTAGACAGGATCTCTTGTCCTCTGCTGCATGTGCCAGGCCAGCTAGCCCAGAGGCAGAGAGTTTCCTGTCTTCCCCTCCCTTCTCTTTGTAGGTTGGTGATGGTCTTAGAGATGTGTGCTGAGATGAATGCTGGCCTTACTTGGGTCTGGGGATCTGAACTCAGTTCCTCACAGTTGAGTACCAAGTGCTGTATTGGCTGAGCTGCCTTTCCTGCATGATGTCTTTTGTGGAAGGGAGTCTTCACTAAGATAGAAGGCCATTTTCATTTTCATGAGGAAATCTCAGTTTGGTCTCTGTACTCGCTGGTTTTGTGTGTCAACTTGACACAGGCTAGAGTTATCACAGAGAAGGGAGCTGCAGTTAGGAAAGTGGCTCCATGAGATCCAGCTGTGGAGCATTTTCTCAATTAGTGATCAAGAGGGGAGGACCCCTTGTGGGTAGTGCAATCCCTTGGCTGGAAGTCTTGAGTTCTATAAGAAAGCAGGCTGAGCAAGTCAGGGGAAGCAAGCCAGTAAGGAACATCCCTCCATGGCCTCTGCATCAGCTCCTGCTTCCTGACCTGCTTGAGTTCCAGTCTTGACTTCCTTTGGTGATAAACAGCAATGTGGAAGTAAGCTGAATAAACCCTTTCTCCCCAACTTGCTTCTTGGTCATGATGTTTGTGCAGGAATAGAAACCCTGACTAAGACAGCCTCTAAGTTTGTTTCGTCAGGATTCTGGAAAGATGCATGGAAACCTTGCTTCATTATGTAGGCCCGGTTGTAACCTCTGGACTCCACTAGAGATAGGGAGTGGAGCTCTGAGACAGGAGACCATCTAGAGTTTGTGAGGCTCAAAGCATAGCCAACTTCTAGAACTCTTGAGAAAACACAGTGCTTGGAGAGGTAGCTCAGCAGTTTGAAGCACTTACTGCTCTTCCAGAGGATTCAGGTTCAGTTCCCAGTATCCATGGCAGATGCTCAGAATCACCTGTAACTCCAGTTTCAGGGCACTCAGCACCCATTCCTGCCTTCTTTGGGTGTATACACATATGGCACTCAAGCACACACATACATAGGCATACACACACGTACACATATATGAAATGAAAATGAACACACACACACACATACATGAAGTGAGAATGAGTTTAAGATTGAGAGAGAGAGAGAGAAACAGAGAGAGAGAAACAGAGAGTAAGTGTGTGTGTGAATGGACTCACTCATGAGTACAGATCAGAGGTCTACATTGATTGTCTTCCTCTATTGTTCTTTGCTCTTAGTGTTGAGTTTAGCATCTTTCACTCAAACAGCAAGCTCCTGTCTCCTTCCCCTCTAGCATCGGGGTTACCAGCTGGCATTGCCACACTGGTGTCTTCATTAGAGTTTTACTGCTGTGAACAGACACCATCACCAAGGCAACTCGTATAAGAACAATATTTAATTGGGGCTGGCTTACAGGTTCTGAGTTTCAGTCCATTATCATCAAGGTGGGAGCATGGTGCAGGAGGAGCTGAGAGTTCTACATCTTCATCTGGAGGCTGCAAGGAGAATACTGACTTCCAGGCAGTTAGGATGAGGGTCTTCTTAATTTTGCAGTCTTCACTTCTCTTAATATTTTACCTTTATCTATTTGGCATACAGGGTATATGTGGGCATGTCTGGACACACACATGCTTGCTGCAACATCCATGTGGCAGTCAGAGGACCGCTTGAGGAAGTCAGTTCTCTCACATGTAGGCTGTGAGGACTGAACTCAGGTAGTCAAGCTTGGTGGCAAATGCCCTTGCCACCTGAGCCATCTCACCAGCCTGATGATGTGGTCTCCACAAGGATTTACTTTCTGTTTAGACAATAGATAATTCAGAGGTGTCTTTTTTTTTCTTTCCTAGAATGATTGGCATTTTTTATTTTATAGGGAAATTTATCTTCTGTCTCTTCTTTTTGTTCAGTTTTTTGAGCCAGGGCCTTTGGCCTGGTCTGACTTCATACTTACTGTGTAACTGAGGATGGCCTTGCACTTCTTGCTCCTTCTGCCTCCATCTCTCAAGCACCTGGAGTTGCAGGCTTATGCAGTCCTGGAATGAAACCCAGACCTGCCTGCATACCAGCATTGACTGAGCCACGTCCCCAGGCCAAGAACGTTTCTTTTGGTATCCTAATTCTTTGCTGGGAATTTCATTTACATTTTAACATTGGTTAGCATTCAGATTAGAAGAAGTGGGCAGCCAGTTTCCCTTTTATACAGGTGCTGAGGCTTAGAGGCATTGCCAGTGTCCTCAGACAGCGAAGCATTCTGACTTCTGAGTGGACAGTACCTGGCTCTTGAGGGCTTTGTCCTTTGTAAAGTGTGCAGTTATCTTCATCAGAGTCAGAGCTTCCTGTCAAATCAGGAAGACTCACCCTTTCTTCGAAAGGTGTGTGGCTGAGTCCTCTCTGTTCATTAATGATCACAGAAGCCAAGAGTGTTGGCATTATTAATCAACATTTGTCATCTCTTTTAATGATCATCACTTTGTGTGTGATTTAAAATTTTTGGTACATTTCCTTTCATGATGCCAGAACAATTTCTATGTTACTTATCATTTTTTTATCTCCTTCATCACGTTTCATTATTTTTCACCCGAGCTTCGAGTTATTTGATCAATTGAAGGAATCAAAAAAAAAAGTGTACTCTTTGTATACTTCAAATCAGAACCCTAGACTCTTTCCACTTACTTTTTGAAAAGGCATTTTTATAAATTATAGTTAAAATGGTGTGTTTAAACTTTCCTGGTTATAAAAAGAAGGAGGAGGAGGAGGAGGAAGAAGAAGAAGGAAGAAGAGGAGGAAGAGGAAGAAGAGGAGGAAGAGGAAGAGAAGAAGGAAGAGGAGGAAGAAGAAGAGGAGGAGGAAGAGGAGGCAGAGGTGGCACATAAAGTGGGTTTCAAATTATACACATGGTTCCCTTTCGGACAAGAGAGAGCCTCTGCTTTGACTATGGGCTGATTAGCAGGGGCTCCTCTTGCAATTTTATACATCAATGATTGGAAGCTGTTTTTGCAGGTGAGCTTCAGACTTGACACCTTTCAAACCTTGTCAGGCCATGATGTGAGTCCAGACTCTTCTCCTGACCTTTATGTTGCTGGATGAGTCAACATAGCTGGAAGTAGGGATTGTCCCCACCCAACCCCAAGAAGGTGAACTGCATTTTAACTGTCCATGGAGAAGACTGGAAAACAAGTCTCTACACCTCACACCCCTAGATCAAGGCATCCCCAATTCAACATCTCTTTTATCAAACATCAGAAAGGTCCCCAGCCATCTTAATGCCACTGGACACAGCAGAGGAAACAGTGTGGAAAGAGACCGTGTGATCCTGGGCATATACCCAAAAAATACTGCAACATGTAACAAGGACACATGCTCCACCATGTTCATAGC
>NW_022196905.1:245857149-245883563 GCF_008632895.1 Mastomys coucha
AAAAAAAAAAAAAAAAAGAGACCGTGTGAGATGTCCTTGTGTTCTGAGTGCCTGTTCCCAGCTGGTGGTGCTGTTTTGAGAAGTCCTGGGACTGTGGTGGGACCAAGCTGGTAGGAATATGACACTAGGTGCAGGGCTTTTGAAGGTTGTAGCCTGGCTTTGGGTTCCAGGGCATACTTTGCTTCCTGATCTACTACCTGCTACCACCCACTTCTGCCACCATGGACAGAGCTGACACACTTGACACCATAACTTTTCCCTTTAGATATTTCTGCCAGGTATTTTGTTAAAGTGACTCAATTGTAACTAATATGGTGTCTTAAGAGATTTTGGTTTAAAATTCCCTGGCTTTGAAATTATGTATGGAAACACCTTGAGGACACTCTGACACTCCTCCTCCCGACTGACACTCCTCCTCCCGACTGACACTCCTCCTCCTGACTGACACTCCTCCTCCCGACTGACACTCCTCCTCCCGACTGACAGACACTCCTCCTCCCGACTGACACTCCTCCTCCCGACTGACACTCCTCCTCCCGACTGACACTCCTCCTCCCGACTGACACTCCTCCTCCCGACTGACACTCCTCCTCCCGACTGACACTCCTCCTCCCGACTGACACTCCTCCTCCCGACCCCACAGCTCTGCAAGAGAGAGGTGCAAGTGAAAAGGGGCTGTAAAATTTTGAATTTCATTACTTTCATGGTTAGTACACCTCAGCCATAAAGATAAACCCCAATCATGAGCTCTTGTTCAGCCTGGTAGTTTTCTTTCTGGGGTGTGAACTTAGAATTTGTTTTCTAAGTGAAAAATTTAATTGGAATATTTTCATGTGTGTGTGTGAGCGCTTGTGTATGTCTCTGGTCCCTCTCCCTCTTCCTCCCCCTCTCTCTCTCCTCTCTCTCTCTCTCTCTCTCTCTCTCTCTCTCTTTCTCTCTCTTTGTGTGTGTGTGTGTGTGTGTGTGTATGTGTGTGTAGCTCAGAGGCCAACCTCTGACAATGTTCCTTAGGAGCCATCACCCTTGTGTTTCGAGATGGAACATCTCACTGGAACGGAGGGCTGTCGAGCTGGGCTGGACTGTCTGGCAAGACATCTCCTTGTCTCTAACTCCTTAGCGCTAGGATTACAAATTTCATGCCACCACATCCAGCTCAAGATTGGAGGCTCCTAACTGAATTTAGGTCCTCCTGCTTGCAATTCAAGTCTAACCAAGCTCTTAACCCATGGGGGATAGTTCAGATTCAAGGTACACTGTAGTCTTTTAGTGTGATTAAAATAAATTTATGTTTATATAAATATATATTTACTATATTATATATATATGGGTATTTTGTCTGTATGTGTGTCTGTGTACCAGTGGGATGCCTGGTGCCCACAGAGGCCAGATCCCCTGAAATTTGAATTACAGATGGTTGTGAGGTACTCTATGGATTCTGGGAATTGAACCCAGGACCTCTGGGAGAGCAGCCAGTACTCTTAATGTAATTTTCACTTGAGAGTAAAGACAAGTGTTTTCCCATACACTTTATTCTTGTGCTTGAAAATGGTTGGTTTGTTGGGTTTGAATTTCAGAGCTCTGCTGTAAGAACTTAAATCTTTATATACCCTCATGTGACACCATTTTAGCTGATTTTTATGCTTGGTTTATTGTTTTAAGTTTCTATTTTTTATTTTATGAATGTTTGCCTGCATGTGTGTCTGGCACCCCGAGAGGTCAGAAGAGGGCATCAGATCCTCTGGAACTGGAGTTACAGGTAGTTGTGAGCCATCATGTGGATGCTGGGAACTAAACTCAGGTCCTTTAGAAGAACAAGACAGTGCTCTTGGTCACCAACTCCTTAGCCTTTTGTGCAAAACTGTTTTCTGTGGGTTTCCTAGCTTTGGCTTTAAGCTGGGTGGTGGGTGGGTGCCCACCCTTCCCCAGATGTGGTGAGTTTCCTCTTCACATAATTTCCTTGTGTCTCTTCATCAAGGGAATTGATGCTTTAAGACCTTTTAATAGGTGATTCGTAGCCATGGCAGGCTGCAATAGCCAGAAGAGCGTGATTATTCTTCTCTGAGGTATAGTCAGTTCAAAAATGAGAACTCTCTCTGTCCAGGAAATCCAGCATGGTTCAGACGCGAGAAGCCAAGTGAACACTCTGTATTTTCTCTTCATTATTACTTTAATCTCTTTCTTTAGGTTAAACGGGTCTAGGATAACAGACATCTGTGTTTGTAATGCAATAAAGTGTAATGAGTGTGGGCCCCCTTTTCTAATTTACCTCAGCTGGATATGCAAATGAAACAATTAAACTTATAACCCGTAACTCTATGGGGAACTGATGGGTGACCGGAGTGCAGAGTGTTTACTGTAGCTAATGGGAAAGTTGTTAGACGGCAGGAAATGTAATGTGTGCTATTTGCAGATGCGCTAAAGAGCTAGTTAGCAGTGCAAATGAGGACTTGGTTATTTAGGAATAACCTGCAAATTGGCAAAATGAGTCCCAACAGCACGATTTAAATTAAAAAAAAAATCAATCATTTGTTTTACAGTGTTTGAATTTGCTATCTAAGGCTTGTGATGTGTATTTAGAGATCCAGTTTTGTAAGTGGGAAGTTAGTAGTCTCAACACGAGCCAAAACATTTGTTCAATTCTCTCCCTTCCTCTCTCCTTCCCTCAGCTCCTCCTTCCCTCCTTCCCTCCTTCCCTCACTCAGTCCCCTTTTCCCTCCCTCATCTCTTCTTTCTCTCCCCTGGGATCAAACTCTGAGCTTATGTATCCTAGGTACACAACCACTAAGCTACATGCCTAGCTCTTGATTTTTATTTATTTATTTTTGACATAGGATCTCAATTGGTAGCCCAAGCTGACTTCAAAGTATTATGATCTCTTGGGGATGATATTAATTGGCTCAGCAATTAAGAGCATTGGCTGCTCTTGTAAAGGACCCTGATTCCATTCTCAGCATCCACATAGCAGCTTACAACCAGCTCCCACTCCACGTGCTAGAACATCAGATGCCCTGCTTTGGTCTATGCAAGTACTAAGCACACATATGGTACACAGATGCACATGCAGTTAAAACACCCATACACATAAAAAGATGGGAAAGAAGATCACAAAAAGATGATGATTCTCCTGCATCAGTCTCCTAAGTGTTGGAATTGCAAGCAAGGTCTACCTTGTCTAGGTCAGTTTTATTTTTATATAGTCTCTCTCTCTCCTTCCTTCCTTCCTTCCTTCCTTCCTTCCTTCCTTCCTTCTTTCTTTCCTTCTTTCTCTTCCTCCTCCTCCTTCCTCTTCCTCCTCCTCCCTCCTCTTCCTCTTCCTCCCTCCTCTTCCTCCTCCTCCCTCCTCTTCCTCCTCCTCCTTCTTGGAACTTAATAATTTTACACTGATCTGTAAGACTCTTGTTAGGAACAGTAGGATCAGGATATATTTATGGAAATAGATACCTGCTCATATCTTACACTGAAGACATCCAGAGGAAGTCTTAGATATTTGGTCTCAGTCAATACTGATACAAAATACTAGGTTATTTTTCTTGCAGAGAGAGAGAGAGAGAGAAAGAGAGAGAGAGAGAGAGAGAGAGAGAGAGAGAGAGAGAGAGAGAGAGAGAGAGAGAGAAAACACCAAAGCAGGGTGGTAGCTCTGTTCTGCACTGGCCCATTGGAAGGCACCATTATACTGTTTTGGGAATAAATGAAGAAGAGGCACATGCTTCCACAATTAAACTTTATCAGTCTTCCCCTAAGTAAAAGTCATGGCCCCTCCTTGACTGCTTTAGCATGTCCTTCTCCTCTTCTTCCTCCTTTTTAAAATATTTACCTAATTTTTTATTTGCTTTGTGTAAGAACTTTTCATATATTTATACATGCACATTCACATGTGCATGCACACACACACACACACACAGTGCCTGCGTGAAGTGGCCACAGAGGGCAGAAGAGAGTGTCAGATCCTCTGAGACTCTGGTTACAGATGATTGTGAGCCATTATGTGGATGTTTGGAAATGAGCCCAGGTCTTGTTCAAGAGTAGATAATGCTTAACCACTAAGCTATCTTCCCAGCCCTGCACTATGATTTTCCTAAACAGCATCTGCAAATTGATAAGGAGGTACCCGAGAGTAAAGAGGAGATACAGTACGGGTAACATGCCCAGGTACTAGGATGAACTAGGATTTGTTGGAGCCTTTATACTATCTGAAGAATAACCAACCAATTTAGTATTCTAGAATTGTCAGTGGATAGTACACCTTTTTAAAAAAGAATTTATCTTATTATTTTTAACTACGTGTGTGTGTGTGTGCATGTGCTTATTAGTGTGCGCACATTTTTGCTGATGCTTGTGTAGGCCAAAGGTGTCATGTCCCCTGGAGCTGGAGTTGCAGATGTTTGTGAGCTGCCTGGTATGGGTATTAGATACTGAACTCAGATCTTCTGAATGAGCAACAAGAGTTAGTAACCTATTTTTTTACCTTTCCATCCTCCAATACTATGGCTATTAGTCAGTGTTCTACTGCTATGAAGAGACACCATGGCCACAGATTCTCTTATAAAAAAGGCTTGCTTATAGTTTCAGAGATTTAGCTCACTCTCATCCTGGTGGGAAGCATGGCAGCATGTAGGCAGACATGGCATTGGAGAAGTAGCTGAGAGTTTTACATCCAGATATACAGGCAGAAGGAAGAGAGAGACATTTTCCCTGGCTTGGACTTTTGAAGCCTCAAAGTCCATCCTCAGCTACATACTTCCTCCAACAAGGCCACACCCACTCCAAAAAGGCCACACCCACACCAACAAGGCCACACCTCCTAATCCTTCTCTAGTAGTGCCACTGTCTAATGACTAAGCGTTCAAATATATGAGCTTTGGGGGGCATTCCTATTTAAATTACCACAGTGATTTAATTTCATTTAATTTGTTTATTTTCAAACTTTCTTCCAACCAGTTAGGAAGGTAGAAATAGTCACTCTAGAGTAAGAAAAACAAAACACAAAATGAAACAAGAAGCAACAAAACAAAACCTAACAGAAACCACTTTGGCTGAGTAACTCAGGTAACTCTTGCTAGTAGTGACACACAATAATAGGCTTGGCCTCCTAATAGGTCATCATTAGTGTACAGCAGTGTAGCAGCAGTATTCCTGCCTGAAGTACTCAACCTAGATCTCATCTCTGTAAAATATCAAACCCTGCAACCCCTTAGGACAAACAACAATATGAAGTAACTAGTACCCTCAGAGCTTCCAGGGACTCAACCACCAAACAAGGAGTACACATGGAGGGGCTGATTGTTCTGGCAGCATGTGTATAGTAGAGGATTGCAAAGTTGATCATCAGTGGGAGGAGAGACCATTGGCCCTGTGAAGATTCTGTGCCCCAGTGTAGGGGAATGCCAGGGCCAATAAGTGGGAGAGGGTAGGGTGGCAAGAATGGGGAGGGGGGAGGCACAGGGGTTTGTTCTTGTTGTTTTTGTTTGTTTCTTTGTTTTTTTGGAGGAGAAACTGGGAAAGGAAAAATCATATGACATGTATATAAAGAAAATATCTAATAAAAAATAATGAAATGGAAAAAATAAAATAAAAGAAGTTATCATAAAAAAAATATCAAACCCAAACTAAGAGATGGTTTATACAAAATAACCATTCTGTTCTCCTCAAAACATCAGGAGAAAGAAAGGATGAGTCACAGGTGGAAGGAGCCAGCAGGTACAGTGCCCAGCTGTGATATGTGAGGCTAGATACATCTAGTACCAAATGCCACACAGAAAAGTACACACGATTGGAAAAATATGGACTTTGCTTAGTAGACAGCAATACTATACTAGAAATGAACTCCACCCTTTATGATGTTGTATAGTTCTATCAGACAGCACTGACTTCTCAGGAAATATACTCTGAGACATTAAAAGAGAAAAGGGTCAAGATGCCTGCAATTTACTCTGAAGCAGTTCAGAAAGAAATTATGGAGGGTTAGCGGAATGGCGCAGCAGGTAAAGACATTTGCCGCACATATCCAAAAGGAGAGAACTGACTTACAAAAGTAGTTCTCTTGACATCCTCACATGTACTGTGGCATGCATATGTCTACACTCATGCACCCATATCATACACATGTAACATGCACACAATAATAAATGAATAAAGAAATAATGGAGTATGCTAGATTGCCCTTGCAACCTGGAATTTGAAAATATTTCAAAACGATAAGTTCAAAAACATTATGCATAAAAATCTATAGGTTTTCCTAGAAATCCCCTTTGTGATTTTATGTTCCTGTTAAACTTGTTAGTGTGTTAGCTGCTATGAAAAGGCACAGCGGCGCCCAGAGTCCGGGAGTCAAAGCCAGTTGTCAACCCAGTCCAGTCCCGCACTCTTCTGCCTCCTCTTCTTTTTTTTTGCTTTCAATATGACAGATGCTGCTGTGTCCTTTGCCAAGGACTTCTTGGCTGGTGGAATTGGCCGCGGCCATTTCCAAGACGGCGGTAGCACCCATCGAGCCGGTCAAGCTGCTGCTGCAGGTGCAGCATGCCAGCAAGCAAATCACGGCAGATAAGCAATACAAGGGCATTATAGACTGCGTGGTTCGTATCCCCAAGGAACAGGGAGTCCTGTCCTTCTGGCGTGGTAACCTGGCCAATGTCATCAGATACTTCCCCATCCAGGCTCTCAACTTTGCCTTCAAAGATAAATACAAGCAGATCTTTCTGGGTGGTGTGGACAAGAGGACCCAGTTTTGGTGCTACTTTGCAGGGAACCTGGCATTGGGTGGTGCCACATCCTTGTACTTTGGGGCCACATCCTTGTACTTTGTGTACCCTCTTGAGTTTGCCCGTACCCGTCTAGCGGCTGATATGGGCAAAGCTGGAGCTGAAAGGGAATTCAAAGACCTCGGTGACTGCCTGGTTAAGATCTACAAATCTGATGGGATTAAGGGCCTGTACCAAGGCTTTAATGTGTCTGTACAGAGCATTATCATCTACCGAGCTGCCTACTTTGGTATCTATGACACTGCAAAGGGAATGCTCCCAGATCCCAAGAACACTCACATCTTCATCAGCTGGATGATTGCACAGTCTGTCACTGCTGTCGCTGGCCTGACTTCCTATCCTTTTGACACGGTTCGCCGTCGTATGATGATGCAGTCGGGACGCAAAGGAACTGATATCATGTACACAGGCACGCTTGACTGCTGGCGGAAGATCGCTCGAGATGAAGGAAGCAAGGCTTTTTTCAAGGGTGCATGGTCCAACGTTCTCAGAGGCATGGGTGGCGCCTTTGGGCTTGTCTTGTATGATGAGATCAAGAAGTACACATAATTATGTCTTAGGTGTTCTCCCCGAGAACAAGCATGTTGTATAATATACCATATCTTGAACATTCTGGACAGATTCTCTGGGCTTGTCTGTTTTATCAATGGCAACTATTTACCAGTTGAAAAGTGGGAAGCAATAATATTCATCTGACCAGTTTTTTCTTAAAGCCATTTCCATAATGACAATAATGATGGGACTCAATTATATTTTTTATTTCAGTCACTCCTGATAAAAAATTGAAGAAATAAAAATATCCAAAACCAAAAAAAAAAAAAAGAAAGAAAAAGAAAAGGCACAGCAGCACATAAAGCACCACGAAATGTTACTCAGCCCAAGGCATATGTTTTTATATTGTGCCACATTGATTCTAAGATCATATTTTATCATCTGGGAAATCAAGATGAATCTTAAAATCGGTGATATGTACCATAGTTTGATTTTAACATTTGTTTTGGTGCTACATAAACATGTGATGAGTCTCAGATTTGATAAGATCCAGTAGCTACTGGTCCTGAAGGTTCTGGATCAATTTAAAAGAGGACTATGCAGTGGCAGATTTTATATTGTTCCTAACTTTGTTTTCCAGGAGCAGCAGGTGATATAACTGATCTTCTTTGTGTCAGTTTCCAAATAACTACATAGAGGCTTAGTTATTGATGAATTGATGACTAGGCCATAAGCTAGGCTAGTTCCCTGACTAGCTCATAACTCAACTAACCTGTTTACACTATTCTATGTCTGGCATGTGGCTGGTTGCTTCTCCGCAGTTTCATACGTCTGACTTCCCCCGAGTCTGGGTGGTAAATCTTCCCATGCCTAACTCCTTTCCAGAATTCCCATCTCTCTCTCTCTCTTTCTCTCTCTCTCTCTCCCTTTCTCTCTCTCTCTCTGCTGGATGTTCCACCTCCTAATCCTGCCTCAGCTTATTACCCCTCAGATTTTTTATTGACTTTTACACAGCGACATCTCCCCCTTTTAATCCAATAAAAGTCTCCTTCTCTAAGATCAATAAACTATATACAATAAGAACAATTATAAAAACTATCAGGTAAGAATTATGTCCACAACATCCAGTCCATTTGTTTTTGGCAGCCTTGGAGAAACTATTCTACTATCTATCCTATCTTGGTGAGTCCAAAGTTCTGTACCTAAATCATTTTCTATCATAATTTGCATTTATCAACTAAAACTATCTTCTTAGACCTTAAATTATATTCTTAAATCTTAAAGTACTTAAGCTTAATTGTGAAACTATAACTATCTAGTCTTCAACCCCATCAGAGACCTAAGAAGGATAAATGTTACCTGAGTACACAGGAAGTACAGAGCAAGTCACAGACAAAACTACAGAAATGACCAAGACTGCTGGCTGCCTGGACAGTCAGCCAAGGTTCCTCTGCAATGTTAGAGATTCTATCTTTGGCCTTCTGCCCCAGTATATGATTTACTTTTCTGTGAAGCAGGAATTATTAAGGGCTTGCCTACCTTGTTCTTGCAAAACTTGGTAGTCAACTTCTTCCATGCCCTGCTTGTCCATAGCGTGGACAGAATACTATCAACAATTAAGGCAAGTGTAGATTTTTGCCTGGTGGCAGCTTTGCCACATTTGAAGCAAATGCCATAAGGAGTTTCTTCATGTTCACCATCTTCTTTGAAGTACAATAGAGGTGCTGACATATCTCACTGTCACGAAAAGCCTTATGTTAATAAAGTATCTTCAATGTCATATTCTGTAGATCTTGGAGGTTTTGGAAGACTATCTGTCTATCTGTCTGTCTGTCTATCTGTCTATCTGTCTGTCTATCTATCTATCTATCTATTGTATATTTGAATAGGCAAATGTTGCTGGTTTCTAGATATTCACTCTCTGTTCAACTTTAATAAAATCTATAGGAAGCTAAATAGACCTTACTTTTGTAATTAACTAAGCTAGTACCTAATGTGATAGAGAGAAAGGGTAGGGGTTGAAGAAGGAACATGCTCCAGTTGACCTCTTCCTCATGCCTTTCCCACCATGGTCTACTGAAATTCTTGGAAACCACCTGCCCAAATAAAACCTTTCTTCCATTGGTCGTTTCTGTCATGTACCATGATCAAAGTGACATAAAAGTCATCATTCCAGGAAGGGGTATGTGTCTTTCCAGTGGGTCCAGCTGCTCATGACTGAAGATAATCCTTGGATCTAGCCTTACTGAACATTTTGATGCTTGGGCTTTTCCTGCAAGCACAGCTTCAATAGAGGAGACTCAGTACATGATCTAGGGTTGTAATCCTCAAAGTGTGGTCTTTGGATGGGCAGCATTAGATCAGCTACACTTGGGAACTTGGATGTCATCTTGGGCTCCATTGCACACCTACCCAGACTGGTGCTGAGACCCTCATGTATTTATGAGACCCTGTCACATAAATTTGTTGTAGACTCAATAGTTTGCTCTGAGTTACTGCGTGGTTTCTGTGGCCACACAGTGTTTCTGACTGATTTCAGTTCTGCTTTGGATTCCATTGTTGGTTGTATCATCAACATGGCCTGATTTTTCTATTGTTTTCCATGCCTGTCAGTTTATCTACCTCATACAGATATGTATATTTCCCCTAGGTGGCTGTTGGATAGCTTAGTATTCCTTAAACTACATTTTTATTTATTCCTTGAGAATTTCATACATCTATACAGTTTATTTTGATCATCTCACCTCCCCGCAACTCTTCCTATAACCCATCCCTCCCAATTCAAGTCCTTCCTCCCCTCCTACACCCTAAATCAAATTATTGCTTACAGTATGTGGATAGCTGTTCGGTCATCTACTGGAACATGGGAAACCTACCAGGGGTTGCATCTCAGAGGAAAACTGACTCTCCTTCCCCCAGCAGCCATCAATTGCTAATAGTTTCTTAGACAGAGGTGGAGCTTTGTGAACCCCTCCCCCATCCATGCTGGAGGATTGACTGAGTTGATCTTGTGTAGATCTTATGTAGGCAGCTGCCACTGTGGTGGGCGCATGTATATAACCACCCTGGGTTCAGAAAGATGCTGTTTTGAGCAGTCTTCCAGAGCCTTCTGCTCTTGGCAATCTTTCCATCTCCTTTTCTGTTTCTCTGTCCTGCATGTATGATACAGATGTCCCATGTAGGGCTGAGTGCTTGCCATAACGACTTATCCTCTGCATTGTGCTTGGTTATGAGTCGCTGTATCAAGAGCATTTACTGCAGAAAGACACTTCTCTGACGAGAGCGGAGAACTGTATTAAAGGTAAATATTTAGAAAGCAGTTTGATACTATGTCTATTGAGCAAAATAGGTAGATCTTTCTGATAACCTTTGTTAATTGGCCTGGTTTAAAGTTCCAGAAGGCATGACTTTTGACATATTCAGAGACCACACCCCAACATAGTCATGAGACAATGTTACACTCTGAATAGAGGCCATGGAGTGAACTGGAAAAGCCAGGTGAGAGTTTTTGATGACAGCTGGGACAGGTAGAAGGCAGGGAATAACAATTATGAGAACCATGCATAGGTTCTGATGACTGAACTCTTAAATAAGGTCGCTTAGTGTCTCCTGCTAAATGGATTTCAACTCTTCATCTTGGTTAGTTGGTTAGTGTTGTTTATAAGTGAAGAGAAACGTAAGTCCAAGTGCACTGTTAAGCTTGTTTTTGTTGAAACACACCTGGTGAGTTGATGGGGTGTTTCATGTATTTCTGCTTTGGTTTTTTTTTTTTTCCAAATCTGAATGAAACACAAGTAATCTTGGAATATATGTAATGAAAATTTGTCTGGAGGCAATTTCTTAAATATAGATGGAGTGGTTGGAGAGAATGAATTTATGTCATTAATGTCTTGACTCGAATGCTAATTTGGGATGTAAATGTCACAGTTTGCAAGCTTCAGGAGTCACAGTGATTACTCCACAAGTACAATATTTGAATCTTCATAACATTTTTTTTTCATTATGGAAGAGTAGAGATGATCCTTCAGTGAGCCCCCTGTGCTAACAGCAATACCATTAGTTTCAGACATAATCTCAACACATTGTGTTTGTTGTTATAAATATGCCATTTTATAATTAGACACTAGTTATGAAATAACACTGATCTCCCATGAATCCATAGAAATATATGCAAATAAAATGATGGCTTACTTTTTTAAATATAACCCATGATATGCAGCATTTGAGAATAACCATTTTAAAACTGTACCCGGGTGAAGACAAACATTATTTTGCCAGGGATTATTATGCTAATGAGAGTGTGCCTGAATTGCTTTTGGAAAAAAGTGAAACCATAATTATTTTAAAAGTTCATTAAAAATAGAATTAAATTATTTCCCTAAAAAGTAGGGTGTTTAAGGGGCTGGAAAGATGGCTCAATGGGTAAGCATGCTTCCTCTACAAGAATATGGAACTGAGTTCCAGTCCCCAGCTTCTGCATGGAGAACTGGACATGGCCAGATAGCTGTGTGTGTGAGTAATCCCAGCATTAGAGAGGAGAGACAAGTGTATCCTGAGAGCAGGCTGGCCAGACAGCCTAGCTGAGTGGTGGGCGCCTCTGCTTTATTGAGAAATCCTGTCTCAAGGCCTTAAGGCAGAGAGCACTGACCTCCATATGCACACACACAAGTATGCTCATATAGAGACATACGCACCTGCACTCTCATGTACATACACTACATACATGTATACACTAATTACACACGCCCATACCCCAACACCCAATATACACACAGGGATTTATGTAAAACAGTGTTTCTCAGTGTCTGTCCACTCCCCAGCACCCAAATCAACAGTGTCAGTATCACCCAAGGGATACCTCTTGGGTGATATGTCTGGCTTCCATCTATAAAAGTAGGGGAGAGCGGGGGTGGTGGTGGTGGAGTAAGCCTAGCAAGGTCTGAAGATTGAACTCTAATAAGAGATTTCCTAGCATTTGCAAAGCCCCAAGTGTCCTGGGTGTATAGTGTGCATGCAGATTCTCTAGTCTCATTTCATACCTAATCAGAAACTCTGACGGGGGTGGGTCACCCCTGCCTCATGGTCCCTGGTGGTTCTGGCACACTGACCCTGGTCTGTGTGAGTCACTGGTCTGAAGGAAGGCATCTCCTTGTAGATCAAGGCCGAGAAAGCTGAGCTCATGTGTGTCTTGGTGGATGCTGCTGCCATGAGTCTGCTAGTTGAGGCTAATTAGGATTTGAATCTATTTAGAATGAATAAGGACAGCCTTCCCAGCCCTGCCAAGTTTAACGTCCAAATGATCACTTCTGCGCTTCAAATGAAAGTAGCAGACTTGTCTTTGCCTTTCCTGAGTGTAACTAACTCAAGTTAACCAGGAGAGCTTCCCTTAATTGGACCATCAATTCATTCAGTTCTATCAAATGCTGATGGATGAAATGCACCAGAACTAACCTGAATGTTGATGGACTATTTCATTTCTCTTTCTCAACCAACAAAGAGGACAGGGGATTGGGGGAGGAAGCCATTGATGGTTGCTGTATTCCTCATGGCTATCTGCTTCAACCTCATGTGTGCCTATAGATAGATGCATGCATGCATGGATGTGTGTGTGCATGTATGTGTGCATGTGTATATGTGCATGCATGAGTGTGTGTGTGTGTGTGTGTGTGTGTGTGTGTGTAGGCCAGGAGTAAATGTTGAGTGTCTTCTCTTTCCTTGATCTCCGTCTTTTTAAAAAAGAGTTACTTTATTTTTTTATTTCTGTATATTTATGCATACACATGCATGTCTGTCGTCCTCCACAGAACCCGGATGAATAGGTTTTCTAGGTCTCTGGTCCGGCTGGAAACAGCCAAAGTGTTACAGCTCTCAGAAGGGAAACCTGCACACAGCAGGTAGCCGGGGTCCCAGGTCTTCCCTGCTACCATGGTCAGTGGCAGGGGCAGCAGTGGTGAGCAGGGGCATGGCCCAGCCTACCAGACAGCTCCAAGGTCCAGCAGTGAATGCTTCGGGAGAAGAAACACTTCCCCAACACATCACAGCTCAGTAAAACAGCCACCCTCAAATGATTCTTGAGGAAGTAACTTGTGCATTTTATTCCATCTGGATAGGGACTTTAGAAGCATTGAGGAGTAGGGTAGGATGCAGGGGTAGATCCTTCCCCTTGCTCAGTTCGAGATGCTAGTGATGCTTTGTTTGTGTGGGGAAGGTCTTCAGGTCTTCTTCCTACCTGACTGTCATGGACCTTCCAGTGGGGTGACGTAATTAGATGTTCCAGTGCAGGTAGAATCATTGAGGGAGTTGGCCTCAGTCCTACTGTTCTTAATTCTGAGATTCACAGGGTTTGGATTCACTTAGTCCTACCAATTCTTCCATCTAGTGGCACTATCCGCTTGCCCCGCACGTCTCTGTGTAGGTAGATGAAGATACATGCGAGAGATCTTGTCTTAAAAAATAAGGTGGAAGATGATAGAGAAGATACCTGGTATCTATCTCTGGCCTACACATACTACACATGGCTGTGCACACACCACACACACACACATACACACACACACACACACGTACATCTCTAGGTACAGTCTATGCAAATGTCACAGCAGCAGAAGAAAGAATGAGAGAAGAGATCCTAACTTTCTCCCTGCTCTAGCATTTCTCATTATGGCCTCTTCCTCCTTCCTAGTCTTCCTCCCCCCCCTTTCCCTTTCTTCCTTACTTCCCTCATCTCTTCCCCTCTCCTTCCCACATTTCCTCTCTCATCCCTCCCTCTTCCTACATTCTTTCTCTTCCTTCCTTTCTCTTTATTGAGACATAGTTTACAAACCATATAATCCATTGATTTAAATACATTATAGGATGATTTTTTTTTGTTTACTTATAATTGATTCACTTCAGTCAGCATGAAACATTGCCCTTAACCCTGAAAGAAACCCTGTAACCTTCAACAGTTAGAGTGCTGCCAGGCCTGGCTCTTTTCTACCCCTAGTCACAAGAAACCACATGTCCACTTTCTTTCTCTAATGATTAGTCTGCATTGTATATAAATGCAATTATAAAACACATGGTCTTTTGTGGTTGGTTTCTTTCATTTCATGTCTTTTCAAAGTTCATCCCCTCTGTAGCTTATTTCAAGTTGTGGTTCCTTTTAGTTGATGAATAGTGTTTCTTTGACCAGACTGGATTTTGCTTATTTGTTCATCCGGGGATGGGCGTTTGAACTCTTTTTATATTTCAGCTGCTCTAAATAATGCCTCTGTGAAGATTTTTGTGGGCACATATTTTCATGTTTCTTGAGCATATACATAGGTATATTTTGGGGTCATATGGTAATTCCATGATTAACTTCTTCAAGAAATTGCCAGATGGCTTTCTACAAACTTGCCACCAATCTGTGTCTCTACCAGCAGTACAGAATAATTTTGACTTTTCCTTACTGCCTCCCTGCCACACCCAGCTCTCTTCCATCAGCAATCCTAGTAGGCATGAAATGATACCCACCGGATTTGTTAGCATTCTATCTAAGCTCCACCCCACAGTTACCTGGCAACAGCCAGAGAGACCTGACCAACTATAAAAGGGCCTGCTTGCCCCCTCCTCGTTCTCTTGCTTTCTCTTGTTCTTGTTTTCCCTTCACCCCTTTCTCCCCATCCCCACCCCCATGTGCTCATGGCCAGCCTCTTCTCTACTCTACTTCTCTTCTCTACTATTCTACTTCTCTTCTCTTCTTTACTCATCTACTTTTCTTCTTTACTCCTCTACTTCTCTTCTCTATTCCTCTACTTCTTCTCTTCTGTTCTCTTCTCTTCTGTTCTCTTCTGTTCTCTTCTCTTCTCTTCTGTTCTCTTCTCTTCTCTTCTCTTCTCTTCTCTTCTCTTCTCTTCTCTTCTCTCCTCTCTTCTCCTCTCCTTTCCTCTCCTCTATTCTCTTTTCTCTTCTTCCTTCTTCCTCCTCTCTCTCTCTCTCTCTCTCTCTCTCTCTCTCTCTCTCTCACACACACACACACACACACACACATACACACACTGCCTTTCTCTGCCTCTACTACTCTTATCTCCCCTCCCCATACCCTAAATAAACTCTATTCTATATTATACTGTCATGTGGCTGGTCCCTCAGAGGGAAGGGATGCCTCAGCATGGGCCTGCCGAGGCACCCCCTTCCCCCATACCTGACTACACCTCCACAGAACATGTCCCCTCCCCTTATCTTTTTATAAACACACCAGGATTACCTGCTAACTTACTGTCTTCCTTACTCTTGGCTTCCATTCATGTTGAATTGGAGTGTATCCTCTAGTAGCTCCTTGGGGATCTGTGGCTAAAAAAGGAAAATTATTATAAGTCTTGCATGCCTAAGATACATATTTAAAATGTTGTTAATGAGCCTGTAACACCCTGAAACATTTTTAATAATCTGTTTGTTTGTTTGTGTTTTCCTTAAAGAAATGCCACACATTCTGGAAGCTTCAGGTTTCAAGAAGCTTCTGTCCCCTGTGGGAAGCAGACACTCCCAGGTTTTGTAATTACTTATGGAGACTCCACATTTGGACAACCTTAACCTAGACCCAGACCCACTCTTTGGTTCAGTTTCTTCATTTATAAAGTATGTTGTCTGTGGGTGAAATGAGAATATATGAAAGGTGTTCATATACTTCTTGATGCATAGATGTGTTTGTAATTATGAGTTGTTAAAAGTGTTAGAAAATACTTATAAAGGTCCTTATAGGTCAGCCCAGTATTTTTGTTTATGACCCCTACCTTCCCATAATTTTTTTTTATAAGAGTAAAATAGAAAATGCCAGTTCTATGAAATGGGCTACCAGGAATAGACTTCAGGCTAAGGACTATATTTATTAGCATTTACCATGTTGTTTCATTTTTTGATCTAATGGTTCTGGCTCTATCAAGGTGGGGACCATGCATAGATCTAGTGTCTGGTATGGTTTCTGCTGGCAAGTCAGTCAACAGCACTAGTTGAATGATGGAGTTATTAGGAGCTACATGGAAGTAGTGGGACTCCACATCCTGAAAGGTGCATCTTCCCCTTCTCTCTGGACACACCCCATTTTTCACCTCTAGATGCCATCACACTGAGAGCCCTGTTTACAATGGTTGGAAAAAGTTGAGGATATGGATGCATTTGGGTTCATGAGCCCTACCCTAATGCCATCAAACATGAATGCTTAGCCATATTTCCATACCTACTGTGTCTCATGGTATAAGTTACCATCATCTATTTGGATAAACAGCAACAGAGACAGAGAGAAAGTCACACACATCTCAGGCCAGTTGATAAATGCTGGTGGCACCATAAATAGAATGTAGGATTCTACATCTTTGAGTCAGGCTGTGGGATTAAGGAAGACGAACTAAACAGAGGGAGGGTAGAGCCAGTGCCCTTTTCATGTCCCCTGGGCTTGAGGCTGCAGCCAGGAGTATCTGCCATGGTTCCTCTGAGTAGTGAGACATTTTAGTACTATATCTGTTTTTCTGTCTGGGGTTTCTCTTAGGTGAGGACTAAGCTTTCTCAGGAGTGGCCCTCAACTTCTGAGAGATGAGGTTTAGGGCATATGTTTCCCGACTTCCTGTTCCTTGAAGAAACACCTCTGCTCTGTGCAGTGACTCATTGGGTCCCAGAGGGACTGAGCCCACCATCTCTGGCACTAGCTCCTTGACAGCTCACCATTTTGAGTCCTTATCTTTCCCTGTCCTATCCTTCTTGTCCACCAGTTATACTGCTTGAGATCACACCCCAAGTCTTTGGTGGCTCAAGTCTGGCTTTCCAGGGAACCCAAGCTAGGACAATGCCTACCTAGTTTCTTTCCAAATGTCATTTCCAATGTCACTTTTCCCCTTGTGAATGGAGCATGCTGAGGATCAGTGATGTTCACAATAGAAACAAAGAAACTGGTAGAGTATCGTCAGGAAATCCAGAAATGTCTGGAACAATCCTGGGTGGACAGACATATTCCTTGTTTCTCTGGAATCTTTTGAAATCCAGCTTATCTGTTTTGTTGGGCATCTGGCCATAAAACAAAACAAAACAAACAACAAAAAACAAAAAAAAACCCAAAACCTGAACCAAACAGAACTTGAATGAAACAGAACCCAAACCAAAGACAATCCCACACAACCTCAAACAAGCAAAAAGCAACAGATGAAGCAGAGAGATCATTCTCCTGGAACCAACAGCTATTAAGCATGGAGCAATCTGCCAGCCGCCTGGGGAGACGGCTCTGTCCTGACATTATACTCAAGCCCAGTAGGTACTTAATCTATTTTGGATGTATTATGCTGGAGGATCTTACACTCTAATTAAGGAGGCAAGACATATGCTTCCTGGTTAAGTAATTCTTAAAGGTGTTATTTAATTAAGGATAATAATTAACAGAATCAGTAATAAACGCTTGGTGTTATTCCTTTAGGGTTTGGAGCCTGGAGAGACAAGAGAAAAATTACAGGACTGGTTAAAGAGGATTCATCCCTTCCTGATTGTGCAGATGCTAAAGAACATTTCATACAAAGCCCCTGGTTAGCTGAACAGCCACATGCATCGATGTACTTTTTAAGCAAAATTATTTTTATGTATATGTGAGTTTTGTCTACATGTATGTCTGTGCTTCATGTGTATGTCTAGTGTATGTCAAGTGTATGTCATGTGTATGTCTAGTGGAGACTAGAAGAGGATGTTGGATCCCTGGGACTGGAATTATAGATGGTTATGAGCTACCATGTTAGTGCTGGGAATTGAATCCAGGTCTTTTGGAGGAGCAACCAGGGCTTTTAACACCTGGCCATCTCTCCAGATTTAACTCAGTGCCTTTTAAAGATGGTATTTCATGCTGTTAGAGAAGTAATATCAGTTAAAGGGTGGGGTTTATCTTCGCCTGATTACCAGAACTAACTTCCTGTTTCCAGTGTGGGTTTTGTTTGCTTTAGAAGCCATTTTGTATTCTTGCTCTTGAGTTGGGATTCCTCTGATAGCTGAACAGCTGTTGGTGTCTTAACATCTGGTCTTCCCGTTGACTGATTTATTTGTAAAAGTAGCTTTTATTCACCTGATGTAATTAGTGTCTGGGAGGCTTACTGCAGCCACCTGCTAACCTAGGCCTAGTTATGGAAATTTCAAGCCTCTCTGTATAATCTTATCTAGGCCTAGAATGATTTTAGCCTCTGAGACTTACTGCTGAATAAGCTCACCCTTTCTAGCTCTTTCTGAACTCTGGTTGGCTGGTAAACTCAGCTGTTCTGCTCAAAAGTCCTCTCCATGCTGACTGACTCCAACTGGCTTCTCTCAGCTTCTGACTGAAGTGATCTGCTTGTCCCCATACTTCCTTTGGCAATCTGTTCTAATCTTCTGGCTTGTTCTGTCTTTACCCGTGTCTAGCTTATTCTCTCTATGCAACCTGTCTCTGTAAACCCACCCTCTCTCCTTTTCTCTCTCTGTGCTGCTCTCTCTTAAATAGCTTCTCTTTTTCTCTCTGTTCTCATGAGAGGTGGGCAAGAGATCCTTAGGGTGTGGTGATCAACATTCTCCAGCCAAGATCCACCTTCTACAGTTGCCAGAACCTTCCTAAATAGTTATGGTAGATCAAGTCTTGGCTTTATGGGAGACAGATAATATTCTGACACCAATGTAGTAAGAAGCCTTCCTTCCTAATCCCTCACTGCACTAGCGTGGTGAGCCTACTTGTCTTGAAATAATCAGGCATGTTTAGGGCAAAGAAAGAAAGGAATTGGGGTGGGGCTCTGAACTTTGGGGTGTTGCTGCCCTGCTTTGAGGCTACTTGGAAAGAATGGCTTGTTTCATGCCCATCTCAGATCTAATCACCCTCTCACTGGCTGCCATTGGTGTGAGACTCTAGACCAGTTTTGTGCCGTTTTCTTTGTTTGTAGAGTCCAGGCTTTTGACATTGACATCAGTAGGGGAGAGTTTTTGGATTGTCTGTGCCAATGGGAGCATTTGAGAAGTTTGGTTCTCCTGATGCCCAAGGCTGTCCAGGCCTCCTGAGACAGAGTGTGGGTCCTGAATTTTCACACATCCTGAGCTGGGTTACTGCAGTGTGCTGCCACCCACCATATAGAACCTGAGAGCTTTGTGAGGGGGAAGCTGCTCTCATCTGGTATTAAGCGTGGCTGGATAGCAGGTCTTTCAGGCTGGGTCTCCTCCTAGAGTGGGGGCAGGGGAGGGAAGAATGATGTCACCGTGCTTTAGCTTTTCCTTTTATTGTTTTGGCATCAGGAGGGGAAAAGTTAAGGCCACAAGAGGTTCCCCCGTGGCTTTTACAGGTAAGGGAAATTGTAGTGGGCTAGGAGGAGGCAGTTGACAGTTAATAGCATGCATGTGACCCCAAAGCAGAAGGGGGACAATTGTGAAGGATAAGGGGGCCAACAAGAAGGGGAAAGAGAGGGCAGAGAATGAAAATATAGTATGTACAGAAATGCCACAATAAATTCATTACTTGAGTTTCTGTATGCTTGTATGCTGACTTTTAAAATTACTTTAAAAACCCTAACCTTGGGGCTGAAGAGCCTGGCTTAGCTGTTTAGAGCACTTGCTACTCTGGAAGAGGACCTGGGAATCCATACCCAGCACTCACATGCTGGTATACGACTGTCTTTTAACCCCAGTTTCAGGGGACCCAACTTTGCTGGCATTAGCCACATGCATGGTACACCAACATACAAGCAAGCAAAGTGCCCATAAAATGAAGATAAACATTTAAAAAATTAAAACAAAGCCTAGCATGTAAAAATTAACCCTTTGATTGTTAGGCTAAAGAAAGCTTGGTTGCTGTGGTGGTTTGAATATGGTTGACTCAAGGAATAACATTATTTGGAGGTGTGGCCTTGTTGGAGGAAGCATATCACTGTGGGGATGGGCTTTGAGAGACATTCCTCCTAGCTGCCTGGAAGTCAATCTTCTCCTGTCTGCCTTTAGATGAAGATGTAGAACTCTCAGCTCCGCCTGCACCATGCTTGCCTGGATGCTACCATGCTCCCACCTTGATAATGGACTGAACCTCTGAACCTGTAAGCCAGTCCCAATTAAACATTATCCGTATAAAGGTTGCCTTGGTCATACTGTCTCTCCACAGCACTGGAAACCCTGACTAAGACAGCTGCCCTGACGAGAGATTGGGGGCTTCAACCGAAGGGCAGTCTTCATTTTGACACAATGCATTCAGGGCTTCAGGAAAATTATCCTTCACATTTTGGACCAAATTAGTAGATGAGAGCATGGGAGTGTTTGCTGGGTTAGTAGGGTCATGGCAAGCCCTGAAATGAGACACCCAATTGCAGGTAGGATGATTAGGAAGGAAAGCATGGAGAGATGGATAATCAGCTGGCCAGAAGGAAGGAAGGAAGAAAGGAAGGAAGGAAGGAAGGAAGGAAGGAAGGAAGGAAGGAAGGAAGGAAAGAAAAGGTGAAAAAGGAAGGTTGTGGCCTTATTGTTTCCTCCATCAGAGACACAGAGTGAGTAAGTGTCATCAGGTCCCTGTTGTCATAGGGTTGGGGTTTACCTTCCAGGAAGGAAGACAAGTAGCAAAACAGCAAAAAAAACAAAAAACAAACAAACAAACAAACAAAAAAACAAAAAACCCCAAAACCAAAAACCAAAAACCAAAAACCAAAAAAACAAAAAACAAATAACAAAAAACAAAAAACAAAACAAAACAAAACAAAAAAACAAAAAACCAAACAAAAAACAACAACAACAACAAAAGACCTGAAAAAATTTCAGATATTGTGACATGACCCTAAGGTGATAGGCACTGATAATAGAGGGAGGATGCTGGGGAAGGAAATCAGTTCTGATAGGCATTGGTAACACATGGCTGGGAAAGTGGGCCAGTTCTGCTGTATTTTTAGTACTCAGTGTCTTTGTAGGAGGCAACAATCAGGATGTCAGGCACTTCTTCCCCATCCCATCCCATCCCATCCCATCCCATCCCATCCCATCCCATCCCATCCCATCCCATCATGCACGATCTCCTATATATGAGTGCATGCTCATCAGAATCCTTCACTGTAGATCAGTGCATATCATGAGATGCATCGAATTGGGTTCATCTCATTCATTTTCTAATTCCAGCATCTAGCAATATTCTTGCTTCAAGGCAGCCAGTAAAAGTGTGTTGTTTCATGTCCTTGAATGCTAGGTGAGTGTTCTACCACTGAGTGCTAACCCTGGGCAATGTATGACCAGCTGACCAAGGACAGTGAGAAAGGATATGGCCTTGGAAACATTGGAGACAGTGGAGTCCTCCTCCATTGCTCTCTACCTTATTCTCTTGGGACAGGGTCTCACTGAACCTGGAGCTGACCATTCCTCAGTCAAGCCCCAGTGACCTTCTTATCTCCAACCCTTTCTAGACAGGATTTCAGGAGCTGGTGGAGACACCTGACTCCTTAACCTGGGTGTTGGGGATTTGAATTCAGATCCTCATGCTTGTTCATGGCCACCAAGCCATCTTTCTAGCTTCATAAAGACCTTCTAATGTTTATTAATGCTAATGGGTTAAACAGCTATTTTAGATATATTGGATCACATAAACAGAGTGCTGAAATTAATTTCACACTTTGAGTAGTGGCTGCCAAGGAATTATAAATGAAATTTGACTCACATTGTCTTCCTGTGTCTTATCATTCCTGGACTCTACCATGATCTGCATGAATGAGCATGCTACCATCAGTTAAGAAGGAAAAGCCTATCATTTTATTTCCTTCAGAACATAATGCCAGATGTGGGGGCACCTTTTAGAATCAGGAAATATCTGCAGTCTAAAACATACTTGGGAACTATAGTTTTAGTGTTTTATTTCTTTAAAAAAATTTATTTGATGATATTTTTTGTTGTTATATAATATAATGAGTTTCATTGTGGCTTTTTTGTTTTAAAGTTTTTATTTATTTTAAAGATTATATATTTTTATCATATGGAGATGAACATTTTGCCTGCATGTATGTATGTGTACCAAGTCTCTGCTGTGCTCACAGAGACCAGAAAAAGGTCTCAGATCCCTCGGAAATGAAGTTATAGACAATGTAAGCTTCCGTGTGGGTGCTGGGCGCTAGACCTGGGTCCTCTGCAAGAGCAGTAAGAACTCTTAGCCATTAAGTGATCTCTCTAGCCTCTATTTATTTTTAAAATGTGTTCGTGTTTGTCTGTCTGTTTCCGTGTGCACAGTATGTGTACAGTGCCCTTGTAGGCCAGAAGAGGGCAGCAGAGTTCCCAGGACTGGAGTTAGGTAGTTGTGAGCTGCCCTGTGTGACTGCGGAGAACCTGACCTAGACCTCTGCAATAGTGACCAGAGCTCCTAACGAGTAAGCTCTATCTTCAGATTCTTGCTAGGCACTTTCATGAATATATCATTACACTTTGCCCCACCCCCACTACTTTATTTATTTATTTTTGTAGGCATTTTGAATGTGGGAGTGAATGTTATTTTTCTCTTGCTTATTTCTGACAGTTCTCTGTGTGTCTATGGTACACTGCGATCATATCCCTCCCTCCCATTGCCATATCTTAATCTCTTATCCTCCTCCTACTTCTGAAGACTCCCTTCTTCCCAGCTTGTGTGTGTGTGCACACGTGCATGCGTGTGTGTGTGTGTGTGTGTGTATGTGTGTGTGTGTGTGTGTGTGTGTGTGTGTGTGTGTATGTGCGGGTGGCCATAGCTGCTGTATGTTCGTGACTGCAATGCCCACATCCTATCCAGAAGTCATCTTTCCATAGCCCCTGTCCCTATCGCTCAGCTCTTACAATCTCCCCACCCCACCCTCCTCTGCAGTGTGCCCTGGACCTTGAAGAAGGTGATTATGATGTCTTGTCCACTGCAAGAAGCCTCCCTGGGAAAGGCTGGTGGCGGCACTAGTCTATCGGTGCACATAATTCAAGGAAGTTAGATGCCATGTCCACTTAACAAAACATCAGCCGTAGACTTCTAGGACCTCTGAGTCCTTGGCCAGAGGCTTTTGCTCAGTTTAGAGCACTAGCCAGCCATTCTATCCCATGGACCGGGCTTCACATCTGTCCAGGAAGCGGCTAGTTACCTGTCTCCCAGCAGCCATGCTTCTATTGCCTTAACAGGCATAGCGTGCCTTACAGGTTGGTATTGTAGCATGAGAGGCTCACAACTGGGAGAGACTATCGACTACACCCCCCCCCCCCATAGCCTGCACAGCACTTCCTAACACTAAGAACAATAGCCAGCAGGGAGGAATTTTTCAGCTCTTCTGGTGCCCTGCATATGAAGTGGAAGCATCTTCAGCAATAGAACCTTACCGTGTAGTTCTGGTGGGCAAGCAAGAACAATAGCAGTGGCTTGCATTATATCGCTTTGGGGACCTCTGGGGCCTCCTAGGCCTGGCTAGTGAGTCTTAAAAAGTTATCCTACACCTAGGACAGGGATTTTCGTTTTGAGACTTACGGCTTCTGGGAGGAACATCACCCAATTGTGCAGGATACCTCTGTTCAAACTCATTGAACTCAAAACAACTATATTTTATACTTAGCTTAAACAGTGGTCAGTTTCTCTGTGGCTTTTCCCCCCACATCCTTAGTTTTGGTTCTTTCTACCCCCTCCCCACTCCTCACCTAAACAATCCCATGCCCACTTTCTTTGCTCATTGATGTGTTTTACTGGGCCTTTCCTAAGGCCCCTTCTCTCCCTTCATGCTCCTTCCTGACTTCTATAGACACTCACTACAACTTAAACAGGACATGTAAAATTTCAGAGCTAGGATCTGCATATGAGAGAGAATATATAGCATTTATCTTTCTTTCTTCTGTTTGTCTATCTGTCTGCCTGTCTGTCTGTCTTTTTTTTTTTTTTTTTTTTTTTTTTAAGATAATTAAGCCTTAAACTTCTCTGGCCATCTTTCCTCCACCCACTGTGTGCTATAGCGGGTCACAGTCTTGGCCTGTGTTTTTATGTTGGTGTTAGGGATCGAACCTTTTTCGCACATGCTAGAAAAGGACTCCACTAACTGAGCTCTGTCCCCAGCCCTCCAGCTTAGGTTTTAATTTAAGGAAGTTTTATTTATCGGGTGACGGCTTAGAGGAGAATATCTTTGTAATGTTTACCCCAGCCCCCCTTTTCATTTCTCTTTTCTATTCACAGATATTTCTGTCAGATGCTGATTGAGTGACTAAAGCTTTGTTTTTCTCAATGAGGGCAAACATCCCATAACATCCCACTGAATGCTGGACTCCGGTACCATCTTGTGCTTACCTCATGTAGCAGGAGCAATGTGGGGAGATGCAAAGAGGAAAAGCAGATGTTGGGAGATGGTCCTGTGTTTTTTCCTCCACATAACCTTTTTAAGACCCTGCCTGCTGTGCCTGCATGCTAAAATTCTTTCCCAGATTGCAAATTCTGAATGTGCTGTGTCGCCTTAATCCATTGCACCACAGTGGCTTTATTAGGTTAAACATCCTGTGCCTGGTTAAAGGCCGCTGGGATTATCACATTTCCCCTTGAAAAACCCAGTAAAGACAAAATAAATGGTTAACAAAACACTGCAAATTCAGTTTGCAGGTGTTCAGAGGCGATGCAGTCCCTGATAGAATCCCAGTATCTCTTTCGCCTCGGCTGGAGAAATGCCTTTTAAGCAGGCTGAAGACTTGGTGGAAGAAGAAGGAAACGGGGCAGAAGTTGCCCTCCACACTTCTTGATGCGTTGTTAATTATCTCATGCCCACCACAGGAGCTATACCACGGAAATCTCAAAATTTTGTTTTGCTAAGTTTTCCTTTCGACTGCACCCTGGGTGTGCCAATAACAGCTTTTCATCTTCCCCGCCTCCCAGCGTGCGGACTCCTAACGATTGATTCCCCTCCCCCTTGGCAAATCTAATTAAGTATTTGAAGTATTTCATCAATGGGGGTGCATGGGGGAACAGTTACTACACATGCTTGGTGGGTGGCTCTCAGAGATTGTCTTAAAAACTCAGTTACATCCCAGCACTCTTAAAAAGTCTTGTCTGCCAGAGCAATTTGAATTTTGTTACCAGTGTCTGCTGGAAATCGTAATTCAATAAAGACTAACTCATTTAAAAATGCTTCCTACTGGGCGAGTATTAGATAGCTTGGGAGGCAGGTCAAACACACATGTGCAGGGCTATGGAGGGAGTTGGAGTGTGGCTTTTTTATAGTTTTTAAAGAGGCATAGGAACACTGAGACCTGGTGAGTGTTTACATATGTATGTGTGTATCTGTGTGCATGCATATACACATGTGTGTTTTCTATAACTTTCCAAATGCAAATTGTTAGGTATAAAAAGACCCCCTACCGATATTTAAACTGAGAGTAGTCAAGAGCCCTCAAATGCATACATCCACCTATAATCTGCTTGCTTGAGCCTTGCTTTCCACTGAAGGAGGCTGTGTCCACCTCCTGTCATCTTCTTCTCTTGTTGCAGTGATGGATGAGTGATTATGGCCAAAGGAAATACAGCCATTCTGGAAGCCAGTGGACTTCCTGCCTAGACTGTGCTTTCCTCAAAAGGCACACACACACATACATACACATTCACACACAGACACACAGACACACACACAGGAAAATACACTTACATACATAGACATACACAGACACACAGTCACACACAGACACACACAGATACACATGAACACACACTCATACACACACAGACACAGACACACAGACACACAGACACAGACACAGACACAGACACACAGACACACAGGCACACAGACACACACAGACACACACATACACACACCCTTCAGGAAGAACGAACCCCTCCTTGTGGGATGCTGCTTTTTCACTGAGGTTTACTCAGCATACTCTTAAGTCTTCCTTGTCACTCATTTGCTGCCCTGAGAGTTCACCATTTGACATGGGTAGGAATGTTAAATCTTTCCTGTCCCCTACCCCCCAGAGAAATTTGTTTCATTTTTTAAAAACCCTGGGCTTCCTGCAGTCCTCGCAGATGTTCTCCTCTCCTTTCTTCTGCAGCTGCTTATCTCTGTCTTACTTACTTATGTACTCTGAGGGGGTAACACTTTCTTTATGACCCATCTCCCACACTGGTTTCCATTTGCCTGCTCAACTAGGTTCAAAAAGTACCCTCCCTTGCTCACCCCCTTTCCTGCTCTCTCTCTCTCTCTCTCTCTCTCTCTCTCTCTCTCTCTCTCT
>NW_022196905.1:245884273-245895168 GCF_008632895.1 Mastomys coucha
TTAAAAAAAAAAAAAAGCCAAGATATTGATTGCTTTTTAATGATTGTGTGGCAGCTCCTGAAGGCTTTAAAAAGGGAATTTAAACCAAGGAAGGACCCTGAAGTTGGTTCTTTCTGGTCAGCGCGGAGGTACCATGCTCACACGCAGGCTTTATCAGTTGACACGTTTTGAGGGAGCTTTTCAGCCCCTTTGCCTTTTAGGCTAATGTAGGGGGAGCAGTGGCTTGTTGACCTGAAGCTGTGTCAGGGAAGCTGGGTCCCCGCGTGCACATCTGCACACACATCTGTTCCATGCAAACCTTGCCTTTCATTCTGTAAAGAGTTACATATGGAATACATATGTCTTTCTGTTCCAGTACCAGAGGGGGAAAAAGACAGGAGAAATAAAAAAGGAAAAAAAAAAAGGAGAAGACTCACAAAGAAATCAATAAGCACCTGTTATTCCCAGATCTGCAGTTATTTGGGATGAGATGTGCCTGCAGGCAAAGTTAAAACAAAACCCAAGCCTCCCTCCATGCCTTCATAGATTTCTTGTAGCTGGTGTGAGGGTTTCTTAAAAATTATTTTATATTTATTTCATTTTGTTTCATCTCATTTGATCCCAGGGTAAGCCCTTTACCTTCTGTTATTTTCCGGCCCCAGATTTGCTCTCCGTGTTGTGTGTTTTCTCTTTACACTGAACTTTGTACTCAGCACTGGGGATTTTTTTTTTTTTTTTAAACAGCTCTAAGATGGAGTCTAGTTTTGCTCTTACCATGGTAGGTTTCCTACGTTAACTGGCACCCCTCCTCTGCCCCTGCCGCTGTCACGTTAAAAATAAAACACAGAACATTTGGAGGACCCCTCATTTCACAGTAAAACATATCGGGGTGGAATGGCAGAAACGGGCTGAAATCTAGGCAGCAGTCGGCAGATGCTCTGCTGCGCAGTGTGAGGATTCCTAGTTGAGGAGTATGTGTGAGCACACGTATGTAGCTGTGCACAGCCACTTTGCCCCTGCCCAGTGAACGGCAACTACAACCTGAAGCTGTTGTCAGGAACTGAGAATTCTGCCGGGCGCTTTCCATCTGTGACGGGCAACGTGGTTTCCAAAATGAGTTTCCACTCGTGTCCACTATGTCCAGCCTGTGTCAAGTTGACACACAAAACCAGCCAGTACAAGCAGCAAGTGCTCTTAACCACTGACCCATCTTTCCAGCCCCAGAACCTTCCTTGCTTTATGACTTCATACTTTGGATACCGACCTGACTTTCTTTTCTGAGTACGCCCACCCCACATATATTTCTAGGGCACTATATGGATTATTGCTGTTATTGGTACTTGTTGGACATTTTTTTTTTTTTATTAAACCTGTAAGTGACTTGGGGACAGAGTCCTTGTCTGACAAACTTTTGTGTCTCTGGTGCCATCCAAGTTACTCCATGGTCTATTAAAGTGTGAATATAGCACTCCCCATGTAACTGAAGGTATGTTAGAAGTACAGTCTAGTTTTAGGGCGACTCAGTAGAAGCAAAGGGCAGCAATGAGGTACGAAAGAACTACAGTGCTAACGTGAAGATCGGAAAGTGGCGTGAAGGTGACCCTCATCCCACTGTGTTCCCACTGTAAGCACTAAGGTGTCTCTATGCATGTATTTTAGTATTTTCCTCCACCCCAGTGACTTGACTTTTTGAGTAATCAGTATTATAAAAGCTTGATTTCAGCAACTATAAGGATTTCAAGATTCTTGGGTAGGGGAGAGGGGTTGTGGCTCCTCCTTTGCTTGGATAACCCTATCCCTCCTGACCATTGACTTTAGTTTAGCTCTGGCCTGCAAATCAATGGTTCCTGGGACCAGTGTGTACTGAGCAAGACAGTGTGAGGAGCAAAAGTACATTGAGATAGAGTGAGCAACAAGTGTGCACTGAGACTGTGTGAGGAGGGGTCAGACATTGGTGCCACTGTCTGCTTAGCCAAAAAAGGTTCGTTCTGTGGCCTCCCAGGTCTTGGGGTTGGCTCTTCAATTTTGGCTTCACAGTTTTCATATGACACTTGTGGAGAACTCTGTAGTGTGTGTGTGTGTGTGTGTGTGTGTGTGTTTGTGTGTGTGTGTACGCATGCATGTGTGCATGAGCACATATGTGCATATGTATGCATGCATGTTTATTTATTTATTTATTTTTGTGGTGCTGGAAACCAAATCCAGGACTCTGTTCATGCTTGTGTTAGACACGCACACCACTTCTGGACTGCATCCCACCCCAACGTGGTTTTTCATCTTTTATTTAAATAAAATAGCTTATGAAAAAAAAACCCGTGGGGATTCATTCTAGCTAGACATAATTAGCTATTATTAATTAATAATCCTTATTCTTTTTTCTCATCTTGACTCCTGGGAAAACCAAAGTTTGTTGTTATGTAATGGTGAAGTCATGTTTCTGTCTCTACAAGTGTCCTTTAATGTTGCTCATCTTGAAGATTCATAAAACACAATCCTTTTTTAGATACGACCCTATCAATTTATTCTTTCCCTATGGCAAACTTGAATTTACACTTCTAAGATTCATCCACAATGTTGCTTGCCTCTGTGCTTCATTCCTTTTGCTAAACATTTTTGTTGAGGAGTGTGGCCTACTTGGGGACAATAAGGCTGCTTCTACTTCATGTTCTCTGTATGATTCTAAGAGATATTGTTGACCCTCAATTTTATCTCTCCATGGCTTTCCTCCCTCTGCTGCTTATCTTGCCCTCTCTCTCTCCCTCCTCCTTTCCCTCCTTCTTCTATAGGACATATGTCTAGTGACTATCTTTCTGGCTTGTCTACTATGCACATTATCAACACTGCTTGATAACATCACTGTATTCTAGACATTAATAATGTCTATACTCCTATACTCCTACTGTACTCAATTCTCAGTGTTCCTCACCCCTGACAGTGTAGGGTAGAAGAAAAGAACATTCAATAGAAATATATAGTGTATAAGCTTTTACTTGAAGGGCATGAGAATTTTCTCTGAAAGGAGCCAAGAATGTAGGCCAGCTAGTTCCAGAAACCGGTTGTCTTAACATCTAGGTGGTTCTAGGGAGCAGTTGACCACTAAGTAAAATGAAAATGACGATGATAAAACTACATTCTTGAGAATAATGAGTATGCAGGATGTTTTCCTCATGACCCTGACTCCTGACTCCTCATGACCCAGACTCCTGACTCCTCATGACCCTGACTCCTGACTAAAGCATGGGTTGGGTCCCTCTGAAATTTTCCACTGTTTTCATGTTTCCTTGGTTACCCCCTCACTCCCCCTCATTTGTGTTTTTTTTCCTTTAAATACCCCACACTTCTTGTGCTCAGGGTCGAGCTCCTCTGCCCCTGCAAGGGTTACAAGCTCGTCCCCAGTATACTGGTTTCCCCTGAATAAACCTCATGTTGTTGCATCAAGATCGGTCTTTTGTGAGTCTTTGGGTGGCCATGTTCTCCCAGGACTTGAGAGAGGGTCTCCCCTCGCGGGGGTCTTTCAACAGCTTCTAGACTTTTAGCCTTTGCCTATCTAATAATCTAAAGCTGTATTTTGGCATAGTTTAAATTTATTTTTCCTTGATTACTAGTGAGGATGAGAATCTGATGCAAGTGTTTACCATTTTGCTCATTTTTCTACAAACACATCTGTCTGTTAAGAATAATAAAGGAGTACTAGGAATGGGATGCAGGGCCTTGTGCACGTGGGGCCTTGTGCACGTGGGGCAAATGCTCTCTAGGGAGCCTCATTTATCTTTGTCTTACTATTTTGTAAAATTTTACAAGATGGTTTGGGTGCTTAGGCTTTGTTATCTATGAGCACATACTTGTCTTTCTTCATCTGGTGATTTTCTTCCCTTTTCAATTCATTTATGGTCCCTTTTGATGAGAGTAATTCTTCATGGTTGTAGAGATGCCCTAGAAATTGTGAGCTCTTGCTGTTCTTCCAGAGGACCTGGGTTTGGTTCCCAAGGCCCACCCTAGGTAGCTCACAACCACCCCTAACTCTAGTTCCAGGGGATCCAAGATACTCTTCTGGCCACTGTGGGCATATACGCGTACATGTGTGTATACATATGCACACAAATAAAAACTAAGATCAATCTGTGAAAAAGAGAATAATTCTTCATTTTAACTCATTCCTATGCTTCTGCCAAGAACCTAGAACCAAGAACCTGTCTTGGTTTAGAGAGGGGTTCTGAGAGAAAATGTGTTTGAGAGAAGAGAAACAAATGATTTGAAGTCAATTTGTGGGGCCAAGCTGATGACCTGTGCTCTGCTGGAGACAGCTCTCCAGATCGCGTTCTCTCTGTCTGCTTTCTCTGGAGATCTCCAGAGAGCCTTCTTTCTAGACAGCTTTTTCTTGTCATGCTCTGCTCGAGACAGTTCCCCAAGCAGTTCTCTCTTGCTATTCTTAAAAATTCTCTGGATAGCTCATCTCTTGCAGATCATAAGCCCAGTCATTTATTTTACATATTAATCCAGTCATTCACTTCAGGTTCCCTTTTGATTATTCTGTAAATAAGCAGAGGACCTGTGATCCAGCCCTTTAGTTTCTTAGGAGACTGCAAGCACAATTTTTTGTTGTTGTTGTTGTTGTTTAATATTGCAAAAGAATTCATAGGTCTGTCCGCCTTTGTTAAGCATAGACTATAAACTAGCTGGGGTTGAACCCCACCCTGAAATGACCATTTCTATCACACCTAGGCCTGGACCTAAATTCTCTCTGTGCCAGGTGACCTTGAACTCAGGATTTGTCTGCCTTTGTAAGTATAAACAAAAACCATAGCTAGGTGGGAACTTCTTTGATCACCATTTCCTAAATCTTTTTATCTCCTTCCTTAGTATCTTTCTGACAAGTTGGCTTACAGCAAGCTGGTTTTGTTCCTCATGCAATTCCTATCACATCCTTATTTTTTGCATAGTTGAGAAATTATATATTTTGAACTCATGTTTTCAGAGTTCTTTCTGCTTTAAGGGCAGTCATGAAGGTCCCAACATTTACCATTTTGCCCAGACATTAGTCAGACTTTTGCCTCCGGGACTCATGCTCTCTCTGATTATCATGGATTTATTAATTTTAACAGGGAGAACATTCCTCAAAGGAAGAACATGAAAATATATACATTGTACAAATAAGCTTTATGCCTACAGCAGCCATTGACACTTGTGGAGGCCCACACCCTGTTGGCTCTGTTTCAGGAGCAGGAATCATGAACCCAGACCAATGCCAGGCTTGGCCCAGCAGGTTTCTGTCTTCTTTTAGCTGTATTTATTTATTTACTATATATATGAGTAAACTGTAGCTATCTTCAGACACACCAGAAGAGGGCATCTGATTCCATTACAGATGGTTGTGAGCTACCATGTGGTTGCTGGGAATTGAAGAGCAGTCAGTTCTCTTAACCATTGAACCAATTCTAAAGCTTGTCTTTTTTCTGGTTTAGGCTTTTAGCAAATTGTTCTTTTTAAAAAACCCTTCTCTACACTGAAGCCATTAAATATTGTTCATAGTCTACAGTAATAAAAAAAAAAAAAGAAAAAAGAAAGAAAGTTGCACCTTCATGATAAAATCCCCGATCTTCCTGGGATTGGTGTTTGTGTGGAGGAATGAGATAGGGATTTACTTTGCTTCTTCACATGTGTATTTAGTATACACCAGTACCTTTTATCCTTGCTCTATTGGTCTGATGAGACATTTCTGTCTGCAGACACACTTTCACAATAGAGTGTCTACTGGTGTATTCCCCCATTTTCCACCTTTATTAGTTCCTTCTCTTGCCTGCCTACCAAGACTGAAACATAATTGGCCTTGAACAAACACAACCACAGTATGACCTTCTGTAAAAACTGCCTTAATGTATAACATAAAAAGATGTAATTGGAAAAATCTTTGTTTGTCTTCTTGTGTGTCTGCAGCAGCTGTTTTGAAGAACATGTTTATATGCTCCAGAGCCAACATTGGTCTTATTTTAAAACCCCAAATCCCTCTGTCAACCATCCAGTATTTTGGGCTCTTGTGACTTTCCGTCATTGTGGTCCAAGTTCTTGAGAAAGGGGTTGATTTGCTTGTCTTTTTATATCAGTATGCAGAAAAATCCTGGGGAAACAGGAAGTGATCTGGCTTTCACTAGTGAGAATTCAGCAGAATCCCACGACAGAGATGGCCTTGGGAAATGAGACTGGAAACGCTCTGTTGTAGAGCCATGGCTGCTGCATGGCTTTGGAATGCTTGATGACACATGATGTCCGGCTCAGCCAGAAAATTCAGAACTGTGACTCTGCAGGAAACAAAACAAGTTTAGAATTTCTTTTGGAGGGGGAAGAGAGGAGTGAACAGGCTTTTCCAAAATGAGAATCTTCAATTCAAGGACTAACGTGGTCTGGTCTCAGGAATGCTTACTGATTGAATTTCAATAAAAGGCATATTTTTTTTTAAAGATTTATTTTATTTCATTTTTATGTGTATGAGTACACTGTAGCTGTACAGATGATTGTGAGCCATCATATGTGTGGCTGCTGTTGATTTCAGGACCTCTGTAGCCCTGCTCACTCCGGCCCGGTCGCTCCGGCGTAATTTTCTGCAGCTGTCTTCAGATGCACCAGAAGAGGGTGTCCGATCTCATTATGGGTGGTTGTGAGCCACCATGTGGTTGCTGGGATCCGAACTCAGGACCTTCGGAAGAGTAGTCAGTGCTCTTATCCGCTGAGCCATCTCTCCAGCCCAAAAGGCATATTTTTAATTTCATTTCTATAGTAACTTGCATATATTTACATAGATAATAGGTTGAGGCCTCTCTTCATCTCAAGGTTCTGATGTAGTTGTAAACTACCTAGTCTTGGCTTTCTAGATAAGATCATATAAATTGGGATTTCATCTCCCGGTAAGATACTTGTCCTGTCCCTAACACAAAGCAACTTAGGGGAAGAAAAGGTTTATTTTTATTTATTTATTTTTAAAGATTTATTTATTTATTTATTTATTTATTTATTTATTTATTTATTTATTTAATGTGTATGAGTACACTGTAGCTTTACAGATGGCCGTGAGTCATCGTGTGGCTGCTGGGAATTGAACTCAGGACGGCCCACTTCCTCCGGCCCTATATTAGCTCCAGCATAATACACTGTAGCTGTCTTCAGGCACACCAGAAGAGGGCGTCAGATCTCATTAGGGGTGATTGTGAGCCACCATGTGGTTGCTGGGATCTGAACTCAGGACCATCAGAAGAGCAGTGAGTGCTCTTACCCGCTGAGCCATCTTGCCAGCCCAGAAAAGGTTTATTTTATCTTATTCTTCTAGGTTTCAGTCCATCTTTGAGAGATATTGAAAAAGGAACTCAAGATGGTGATCTTGAAGGCAGGCCCGCTTCCTATTGCACACAGCATTACCTCCAACTGAGGAACATAGCCAAAATGCAAGGCTGAAAACCTGGGGGTTGCTGCTCGTGGACTGGAAGATAGTGTGAGGGTTTGAATGGGAATGACCCTCCAGGCTCTTCTTTTAATGCTTGATCCCCAGTTGGTGGAACTGTTTGGGAAAGATTAGTAGGAGGTGTGGCCTTGTTGAAGGATGTGTGCCATTGGGGGTGAAGTTTGAGGTTTCAGAAGGCCATGTCATGGCCAGTTAGTACTTCCCAGAAGCTCTCAACCTGTGAGTCACGACCCCTTTGGAAGTTACATATCAGATACCCTGCATATCAGACGTTACATTACCATTCATAACAGTATTAAAATTATAGTTAGGAAGTAGCACTGAAAATAATTTTATGGTTGGGGGTCACCACAACATGAAGAATTGTATTAAAGGGTCTTAGCATTAGGAAGATTGAGAATCACTGCTCTAAACTATAAGCAAGTCCACAATGAAACATTTTCTTTTTTTCCTTCTAAGGAGCATGGCCTTGGTGCTTCATCATGGAGACTGAAAAGTAATTAAGATAGGTAGGGTTTGTTCAGTTGGCTTTTGTCTACAGTTCAGGATCACCTGCCTAGGGAATGGTGCCACCTGCAGTGGCTTGGGCCCTCCTACATCAATTAACAATCTAAACAGTGCTTCATGAACATTGCCACAGGCTAATCTGTTCTAGGCAATTTCTCAGTTGAGATTCTCTTCCTAGGTAATTCTGGGCTGTGTCAAGTTGATAGTCAATGCTAGCCAGGTTGGCATTATTCTCTTAAGTCCTGTTGTATGGCCATGGGTACATGGCTCATATCTGTGTATAAATGATGTCATACTGCATGGCCATGGATACACAGACTCATATCTGTGTATAGATGATTTCATACTGTGTCTATGGATATATAAACTCGTATCTGTGTATAGATGATGTCACACTATGTGACCATGGATACATAGCCTCATATCTGTGTATAGATGATGTCACACACATCATCTATGTGTGCACAGTCATGCTCTGTGAAAACTCACACACCAACTTTTGAGACTTCCTGTACTACACTTCTTCCTCTTCCTCTCTCATCTTCCTCATCTTCTCTTCTTCCTGACTTCCATTATAACTTTTTCTTTCTCCTGTCATAAATTGCTCTGAAATGTTCTTTATCTCAGCACAAGGACTTATAGCTCAATATGGTTAACAACCCTACAATGCGAAGTGCAGGTGCCTCTCATTTTGTGGTAGTCCAGCAAACTAGATGACTTTTCAGAATGACCGAACTCATCAAGCAACACAAAGTCTCTCAGTGGTTTGGGAATACAGATCTTTTGTCAAGGATCTCTTCCTAAGCCTGCAGGTAGCCATGGACTGTCTTCTTGCTGGTCATAGCTGTGGTTCCTGTGTGTCACTTCCAGCTAGGACATCTGACTGATTCCCTTCACCCTTAGCTTACACAGCACCTTCTAATAGTCTGGAACTTAGACCCCAGGGAGGAGGTTGTCAGGTCAGATCCAGATATGTCCTTTGAGTTCTGGTCCAAACTATGGTGTCTTCAGCAACAGGGATTCATCTTCAACCCCTGGGAGGTAGCCAAGGACAACAGCAATAGCATTGTTTTGAGAGTATCAAGTAACATAAAAGGTTTCTTGTGCCTGGCACTGGGGTTTTGTTATATATTCCATGGGTCTCAGGGGAAGCATTGTCAGCTGAAGTAGCTTGACTTTACTTAAGATACATAATATATATGCATATACACAAATATACATACATATATACACATACACATATATACATATATATGTATATATGGGTGTGTATATAATTTCACTTAATATGTGTTTGTGTGTGTGTGTGTAATTGGTGCAAATAGAAAATATTGCTCCTTAAGGCTTTTTCAGACATCCTTAGTATTGTTTGTCCTTTCTCCCTCCTCCTGTACTGATCTCCAAAACCCTGTCTGTCTCCTCCATGCAGGTTGTTTACATTATATCTTTGAAACCCTGTCTGTCTACTCCATGCAGGTTGTTTACATTGTATCTTTGAAAAGGCCAGGATGCTATGTTTCTTAGTTACTCAGTGGATTTCCAAGTATTTACTTGACTAAAGGAGCTTGGGAACAGATTTTATTTTATTTTTTTCTCCTGTCACTTTGACACACTGGCAAATTCCCAGAAAACGTGCATCCCAGACAAGCATCTGCCTGGACATGACAAGTCAGGAGGTTTGCTTCACTGTAGTGGAATTTTAAAAGCTTGTCCTCCTCCTCATTTATTTAGTTCATTCAGACCAACAAACCCTTTGCAAGTAGGTCAGTGCTACTTCTGTGGAACATACCATTTTTTCTAGAAATGACTAGAATGGAGAGAAGGGTGGAGGTTCTGGCGATGGGGCATCAGATGGTGGTTGATGCTCCACATGGCTTTGTCCTGGCTGCCAATGTTGTGGAAATGGAACATTCTGGACCTATTAGTTAAGTCTGTTATAGAGCAGGAAAGGATGGGGACAGTCATGGGAATCAGGGGAGAAAGTGGCTGAGGGACTTTCTCTGGTTAGCGCATCTGAAGCTTGTCACATTTACTCCCCATTCTGTGAATCTGTGACACCAGATCCATTGAAGATGAATTACTGCTGTCACTCTGGCAAGATGTCATAGATTTTCAACAGAAAACAGAGAACACTTACAGCTTAGGTTGTAATTCTTTTACAGATTTTAAAAATGTTTAGGTTAAAAAGATCTTGAGGGAAAAGGCAATGGCTTGATGGGATGTTTGGACCAGGAAAAATTCAAATGAATGAAAATGGTATTTTGAGTTTGTTTTGTGGCCAGTGACTATGGGATGCACTTTCCCAGCTTCCTGTCATATTATGCTTTGAGTATTTCACTGGATCCCCTCCTTTGGATAATTCATAGTGCTGGAGACTCTGGACCATGGCTACTTCCAAAAGATTGTGCTGTTCAAATTAACCTGAGTATACTGACTTAGTACATTGTTGCCAGTCCCAGACAAGCTCTGACCCTGAGTAACGCCATCTCTCCCATAACATCTGCTGCCATTGCCTAAAAATCTCAGTGAGTCCCTCCTCTTAGCAAGAACCATTAGAGAGAAAAGAGAGCAGCCCTCTCATGCCGTAGCACAAATCTCCCAGGTCCCAGCTGAGAACTCATTCTGAGACGTGTGTGGGGCTTCATCTGGAGCCAGAGAGAAGCAGTCTTAGAACAAAAGTTCCCTGTACTGGATGGAGGTGAGCCCTAAGTAGGGGCTAAGAGGATGCTATGCTTGGGTAGCCATTGGGAATGCAGAAAGGGAAGACAGAATGATATCATAGTTTAACCCTATGTTCATCACCTAGTGTGTTAAAATTCTTGTATTGTTTGGTTCCTTCCTCCCTTCCTTCCTTCTTTTCTTCCTTCCTTCCTTCCTTCCTTCCTTCTTTTCTTCCTTCCTTCCTTCCTTCTTTTCTTCCTTCCTTCCTTCCTTCCTCCCTTCCTTCCTTCCTTCCTTC
>NW_022196905.1:245895232-245909269 GCF_008632895.1 Mastomys coucha
CCTTCCTTCCTTCCTTCTTTTCTTCCTTCCTTCCTTCCTTCCTCCCTTCCTTCCTTCCTTCCTTCCTTTCTTCCTTCCTTCCTTCTTTCTTTCCTTCTTTTCTTCCTTCCTTCCTTCCTTTTTTTTCTTTTTTTATTCTGAGGTATTGCTAGATAGTCAGGCTGGTCTCAAACACACTGTGTAGCCCACGCTAGCCTAGAACTTGTTACCCTTCTGTCTCAGCCTCCTGAGTGGGGTTACAGGCATATACCATCCTGCTTGGCTCATCCTAAGACTTTTGTGTGATAATCTAACTTCCCCCTGGGACATAAACCCTACCGTGAAAAAGTATGGTCTTTTACCAACTTTTGTTGAGCAACTAATGCCATACCCTGCGCATAGTAGGTGATCATCAAACACATGAGTGAATGAATAACCCACTACACAATCCTGCTATCACAATATATAAAATATGTAGCTCTGGGGTGGAGAGAGCCAGCTCAATGGTTAAGAGCCCATATTACTGTTACAGAGAACGTGAGTTTGGTTCCATATATTCACTTCAGGCAGCTCACAACTGGATATAACTCTGGCACCAAGGGCTCTGACTTTCTCTTCTGGCCTCTGCAGGTATCATACGCAGGTGCACAAATCCACTTAGACATACATGCATACACATAATTAAAGATAGAAAGTGAATCTTGGGCTAGAGAGATGGCTCAGCGGTTCAGAACACTGCTCTTCCAGAGGTCCTGAGTTCAATTCCCAGCAACCACATGGTGGCTCACAACCATCTGAAATGGGATCTGATGCCCTCTTCTGGTGTGTCTGAAGACAGCTACAGTGTACTCATAAATAAAATAAATAAATTTTTAGAAAAAAAGAAAGAAAGTGAATCTTAAAAAAGGTGTGTAGCCATGCCTACTACAGCTAGGTTTTCAATTAACTTCTAAAATGTTTTTAAATATATTTTTAAGAATTATTTATTTATTACATGTATTTATTACAGATGTTTGTGAGCCACCATGTGGTTGCTGGGAATTGAACTCAGGACCTTTGGAAGAGCAGTTAGTGTTCTTAACTGCTGAGCCATCTCTCCAGCTCACTTTTTAAATATTTTAAAATATTATTTGCTTACTAACAAATACAACTGTATCTCTCCTGCTGCCACACCCCACTGCTTGAAGTACTTAAAACAGTGTCAGTTCTAGCAACTAAATAAGCTTATTACAGGAGTCAATCAATGAATGACTTATTGACCACAGATATGTGCCCAGGAATTTTTCTCCTGGAAGACAGAAAGGGCAATCTGTTAATCCATATTTGGCTTTAGACTTATAAGAACCTGAGGCAAGCAATTAGGACTTTTACTATTTGAGGATGCAAATGTGTATGATGAATGGTGGCCATTATTTTAATCTTGCCTGTGTCATTTTATAGTTGTATTATGACCACTTGTCTGATGTATTTAATTTCCTAAATTTCTGTTCCATGAAAAATAGAAACTATATTGATTTACCATCAGAAAAATGTACAGCGGTTAATAGAAAAAAACTGCATCTAATTTTGTTAATAAACTATAAATGGCAAAATGACATACAGTTTGGATTTCCGAAGTACTTGGAACCCACATTTTTTTGTAACATTAATTATGTAGTTTTAGGGGTTTTTTGGCAAAAGAATAACTCTATGTTGTACTATCTATCTCTACTTTATTGTTCCTCAAAGTAGGTCTAAAATGTTAATATAAATGCAGCAGGTCCCCTGGTGGGTTGTGCAGTAAGCCAGAGGGTGTGATGCTTGCTTTAGAGGGTGCTCCTATGGAGATTTGCACAACAGACCCTCTGGCCACTGGGAAAGCCCTCAACCTTGACACACACAGATTTTATTTATGTCAACTCACACACATTTGTCTTTATATGTCACGAGTTCATACATGGTTTACTTCAGATTATGTCCAGAAGCACAGTGAGGTTTAGTAGTCACCACTGGAAGCATGTCTGTGATCCTGGCCCCTCTACTTATACACTGTGCTGTTGTTTACTTAGTTATCCTAGGTCTCAGTTTCTTTATCTGTAAAATGGGGTCAGATTAAGACCTCAAGCAGAGTAAGAACATATGTATTAAAGGGGTCTAGGAGTTCAGGTTTTCAGAAGTAGGGAGAGATGAGATTTGGTCAGAAGTCCCAGGATCAATCCAGAATGTATGACATAGAGCCTGTCCATGGCCTCAGGGCATCGAAAGCTCTGAAGGAGCCTAAGCCGGCCAGTGGTCCATTGAGAAGTGTTCTGAGTAACACTACTGTGGCTGAGTTCAGGAGATGCGTTGGCAGAGGCTAGGGAGTCGAGAAGGTGAGTGAAGAGTCAAGGAAGATGGTGGCTGAACTGAATCCAGCTTGCATGCCAGTGCAGGTAGGGAAGTAACAGATTGGACAGCTGTGAAAGACACAGTATCCGTGATGGCTGTCGATGGTTTGGATGTGGTGAGGGAGAGAAGGTTAAGTGTCGAGTGATGATCAAGGTACCTGGCAACAGCCAACCAGGACACTGCTCTTTTCTCTGTGGGCCTGGTACTGGGGAGGAACATGGTTAACCAGAACTGCCATCTGAGAGTGGAAAGTAGACAAACCATATCAATGACTTCTTCATCTAAGGACCCAAGTATTTCATATTCTGTTTTGTATGGTCCAGAGAATGATTTTCCACAGATGTATTTCAAGCTTTGAATAAGTGAGTTCATCATGTCTATAGTGAGCCAAAGTGAAAGAATAAATGGCAAGCAACAAATAGGATGACATCATCCAACCAGCTCTCAAAGGCCCTAACAGTTAAGTTCTTGGTAGGAAGAGTCCCAGGCAAGCAGAGTGACTCCCTGGATGACACTTGCCTTGATTAGGGTTCCTATTGCTCTGATGAAACACTATGTGTTGCCTCCCACACCCAGTTTCAGCCTCCAGACTTTGGCGGTTTTTGCCCGAGGTGGTCAGCTGGGGAATTAAGACAAAAGACCTTCTGCAGACTAACAGCTTATCTCTGAAAGAAGCTACCCAAGAAGTTCATGCTGAGATACAACTATGCTGAGATACAACTACGCTGAGATACAACTATGCTGAGATACAACTACACCTGCGACAATGCCTACTGCCTGCCTGAGGACATCCACAGACATCTGCTGGTGACTCCCTCCTGACTCCCTCCTGATTCTTTCCTGACTCCTCCTGCAATGTTTATGTTATGCATACATTTTATTTCTGGAGATTTCAGTTTCAGTTCTTACCTGCCTATATAAGCTCGAAATACTCCCAAATAAATAGATGCCTTGATAGAACTCTACTTGACGTCTGCCTCTTTGTTCTCTACCGTTTAATTTTGCAGGTCCTGTCTAACCTCCGGCTGAAGCGAATACAGAGCAGAGTGGGACTGCAGATGGGTTCTACACTTGGCGCCCTATGTTGGGCGCCATCTAAGTAGAACCACCAAAGTCCAGAGGCTGAACTGGGTGTGGGAGGCAACAACTATACCCAAAAGCAGCTTGGGTAGGAAAGGGTTTGTTTCACCTTACACTTCCACATTACACTTCATCATCAAAGGAAGTCAGGACAGGAGTTCAAGGTGGAAACCTAAGGTCAAGAAATGACATAGAAGTGGAGGAGTGCTTCTTACTGGCTTGATCCTCAGGGCTTGCTCAGCCTGCTTCCTTACATCCTACAGAACCACCGGCCTAGCGGATAGTGCCACCCACAATAGGCCAGACCCTCAGACTTCGGTCATTGATCGAGAAAATGCTCTGCCAGCTTGCCCACAGCCAGATCTCACAGAGGCGGCTCCTCAGTTGGGGTCCCTCCTCTCTGATGAGTCCAGCTTGTATCAGTAGCCAGCATAGCACTGTGGGTACTTTTATACCATAGAATAAACAGCAGTATTCTCAAGAGCACACTGTTTTTACTCTTGGGTTGTCTCACTGTACTCTCCTCTCCAGTATAGAACTGGGTTGGTGACAGGCCCAGACAAGGTGTCTTAGAGGTCACTTGAGATATAAATGTTCTGTGCCTGAAGTAGAAGGAGAGCCAACCCATTTCTCAGTGACCTCAAACAGCACATGACAATTTACCAAGCGAATAAATTTACACAGTCAAAAACATTTGGAGAGAAAAATTGCATCTGCACTGAACATGTATGATCTGCGTTTTCATGATTATTTCCTAAACAACGTAGGCTAACTCCTTATTAGGGACTCTTCCCTATGCACAGGAAGATGTAATAACTTATAAACGAATATTATGCTGCTTATACAAGGGACTTGAATATCTGTATATTTTGATATCCAGGGGTCTAGAAATGAATCTCCTGAAGGTCCCAAGGAGTGGCTGAAATTGGCCACAGGCTGAAAGGTACAAGATACTTAGAGGGAACAGGTATATGCTGTTAAATATACAGCATGGGGATAAATCTCTGTGTCTATAGGAGCCCAAGACAGCACCACTCCCTCTAGCTCTTACATGGCTTGACGAGGCACTTATTAGTCTTTTTAACTTTTTTAAAATTTATTTCAGTTTGTTCAAAATGTTTATTTTTCTCTCTTTGTGTGTGTGTGTATGTATGTGTGTATGGGTGTGTGTGTGTATGTGTGAGTGTGTATGTGTGGGTGTGGTGTGTGTGTATATGTGTGGTGTGGGGGGGTGTGCGTATGTGTGTGGGTGTATGTGTGTCCATGTCTGTATACACATGCTTACAAATGCACATAGAGGTCAGAGGACAACTTGCAGGGCAGGAGTTAGTTCTTTCTTTCCACTATATGTGTCCTGGGGATCCAACTTCGGTTGTCAGGCTTGGTGACAACCCCCTTTTCCCCTGAGCCATCTCACTGGCCTCATCGTTTAATTTCTAAAAATTATTGTAATGTGACTCTTTTCTGTGGCTGTATATAAAATATAATGTGACCAGGGAACACTTTCCCCAGCACAGTCCTTCTAGGCTTTAAATGCCCTGGGCAATTCCAACCTCTGCTGACTTTCCCCTAGTGCACCCCGGAGCCTTGCCTCCAACCTTAAAGCCTACGGCTCTGTTCCTGAGGCCAACAGAAGGTCATCTTGGAATCTGAGATTTTTCTTAGGCTGATATCTTCAGGCTGTTCTTCAGCACATTCTCTGGGCCACTGGACCATGAAAAACTAAACTGGAGAGATTTTTTTTCCTTTAAATCAGAGTCAAGGTTTCATGTGTCTCACGCTGGCCTTGAAGTAGCAGAGGATGATCTTAAATTTCAGATCCTCCTGCCTCTACCTCCTAACTACCAGGATCACAAGGCCACTCTACCGCATCTAGTTTAGATGGTGCTAGGTATCAGACCCAGGGCTTCAAGCATGCTTGGCAACACTCTGGCAACTGAATCCTGTCTCCACCCTCTCTTACTGCTTATTAAAGTTGTATATAGACAAGGCAGGCTATCTCCATGTAGTCCAGCTTGGTCCAGGACTCCCAATTCTCCTGCCTCTCCCTCATTTCGTGTTTGCCCACACTCATTTGTGACTTGCTCAGTCCCAAGGAGTCTTTAAAACCTGAAGTGAGATGCCTTTTAGCTGGGTGCGTCTAGATCCTGGCTCTAGAGAGGACTTCAGTTCGATGGTAAGTGCACTTTCTATCTCCACAGATTCCAGTTGTACACAGTGGCCCCCAGACTACGACACAAACACACATCTGCATAGATAGCGTATGGCATGGGTGGGAATTTAAAAATTAATACCACTCCGAAGTTCATGAGCCCTCAAAGAATGGGAAAATCACCCGTTTGTAGGAATGAGGTGTGAACCTTCGCCCCTCCCCCCATTTGTCTGATCTTAGAAATTAAAGAAGACTCAGAGCATTCCGGAGTGTTGGAAACCTTAAGATGATCATTATGGCAAACCTTTGCAGAAAGCAAACAGCTCTTCAGCCGTTCTGGTGAGAATGAAATTAGCAGAGGAAAGTATTAAAATATTGATAGCAATCATTCCGTGTCCAGGCTTTGCCAATTAATAATTAATTTTACCTCGAAGGTAACTGTTAGAGCCAGAATGGCCAACCTCCTGAGCTTTTAGAAGGCAGGAGTGTTTGACTCTCTTTCTTCCCACGCTCACCAAGTTCTTTTGTGTGGTTTCCTAAAATCAAAACAATGGCAAGCAGCAAGTTTGCTGGGAATGGCTTCCAGGTGGCATGAGCTGCTCATCTCTGACTGATGCCTCCATGCCTCGAATGGATTTTTACTGTGTTGGGTCACTTGGTGTTTGTTGTATGTGTGCAAATGTGTTCATGTGTCTGTGTGTATGTGCCTATCGAGGTGTACATGCATATGTATGCTTGAGTATGAAGGCCAGAGCCCAACATTGGGTATCTTTTCAATCACTTCCCACCTTCTTTTTATTTTTTGTTTTAAAATTTACTTGTAGTTAAAATATAGTTGCATCATTTAGTCCCCCTTCCCTCCTACCTCTCACCCTCCTTAAACTCATGCCTCTTTTTAATTATTATTCTCTCTCTATCTATTTCTCTGCTTCTATCTGTCCATCTGTCTCTCTCTCTCATGCACATACACACACACACACACACACACACACACACACACACACACACATACACAAATACCTGCTGAGTCTATGTAGTGTTTCTAGGTTTATGAATTTGGGACCAGTTACCTGGTATTGGGGAACCAGTTGCAGGCTCATCCCTGGGGCAGACTGATTCTCCCTCGCTCAGCAGTTAAGTGCCTATAGCTCTTCATATAGGGGAGAGGCCCCATGAGATTTCCCTCTGTTGCCATGTCAACCAGCATTGTCATTATTCAGGTCTTGTTTAGGCACCCAAATTTTGGAGATTTCATGGATGCATCTTCACTGTCATATCTAAAAGACAGTCTCACAGCAGGCTTTCTGGTCTGTTGGTTCTCAGGATGCAGGAGTGTGGTAGCTGGACTTGTAATCCAGGCCCCAGGGATGCAGAGACAGGAATATCTTTGAGACTCTCTAACTAGTCAGCCAGCCTATCAAATTGGTGAACCCCAGACCAGCGAGAGACTCTATCTGAGAACGAAGTGGAAAACAAAGGGGTGTGTCTACTGAGGAACATTAGAAGTTGGCCTCTGTCTTCCACATGCATACGTGCACACTCACACATCTGTACCCTCTCCCCAGCACACACATGCACAAGCCCCCTCAGCAATGTATAGACACATATGTACACACACAAATGAAAGCTCAGATATAATTGTTTTGAGTATGACAGTCTTAGAGTCATCCTTGTTTCTGCTAATGTGTAATGAGACAAGGAGGCTAGTGGTCTCTCCATGTAGCCCAGGCTGTCCTAGAACTCACTCTGTAGACCAGGCTCGTCTCAAACTCAGAGATCCACCTGCCTCAGCCTCCCAAGTGCTGGGATTAAAGTCATGTTCTTAAGTGATTCCATTGCAGTGTTTGTGGGACACAGCTGGGACATTGCCTAGCATCCGTATTTGTGACATTCTGAGAGCACCGTAATCCCAGGCTCATGAATCCAGGCCAACACTTGTGGCCATGTCTTCCTGCTTTGTTTAACATGTTGCTTTAGCTCCAATTTGACCCAGACCTTCCAATCTGCAAGACCCCCCTAACCCATAAAAAGCAGCTTTCATAGTATTATTGCAACATTAATGTAAGATTTTAAATTGTCAACTATCTGGAGCAAGAGGAAGGGTCATGAATGGAAGGCAATATTTTACTTGTATGGTGACTTTTGTGAACAAACATGAGCCTACTGATGGGCTATCGCAAGCCACCAGATTTATTACTGGTAAGATAATAAATTGCTGTGTGCCTTACAGTGTTACTAAGTTTGCTAATCCAAAGGAATCCTTGACAAGAAACCTTTGTGTGAGTTAGATAGTAATGTGATTTCTATGGCTCTGTCCATACTTTAGTTTTTCTTAATTTTAAGGTCTATAGACATTGACACATGTGAAATGTAAGCAAGGTAGAGTTCCCAGTGGTTTTTAGATGACTTCTGTTTTTCTTTGCGTAATTCCTTGTGGGGGTAAGGTTGAGAGAGAGCGAGAGAATGAGAAGGAGCGAGACCAAATTTGTGCAAAGATGCTTTGATAGAGTCCAGTATTCATCATTCTCCTGATTAGGTGAAGAGTACCCGTACAGGTTATTTGTATTGGTCACCGTAGACTTCTCAATGTAAGCTGACAAGAAACGCTATAATGTTTTATGTCCAACTTCTCAAAACCTTGTTAATTATGCATAGGATAAAGCTCTTCAATAACATCAAGAGTAGACAAATGAAATCATTAGTTTAATATTCCAGAGCTCTGTACACATCTATTATGGTGATGCGGAAGAAAGCATCCACCCCCATTTCTCACAACCAATCTTTCATAAATTATAATGTGATCACATAAATGAATATGAACAGTATCATGGAGTGGATTAAATTACATAGAAGGGCCTTCGCTTAGGGGATGATAGACCTAGCTTACAGACATCAGACTGAAGTTTGATGGGACAATTTCTAGTCTGTGACAGTACAAGAAAGGTGTCAGTCACTGGGCGTTGTTTTTATTCCATCGAGCCAGGCCTTTGACAGTTCTCTCCCACAGATCTGTCACCGTGGCAGTGAAGAGGAAGGCAGTGGGGTCTTCCTGGTGGCATCTTCTGGGAAAGTGAGATGTAGGTGGAGCAAGGTACATACCTTGCTGCAAAGCAAAGCTGGTTATGATAGAGTGGTCAGGCTGTGTCTGCCACATCTTCCTTTGAGTTTGAAGTGTTCTGGAGAATTACTCTGAGAGGGAAGAGAAGAAATGCACCATGTACGTTTAAAACGACTTAGTCAAATGATATGATTTGCCAAAATGCACATTACTGTAATTTCACCAAGATAGGTGGCCAATTGAATGGTTCCAGAGATGTAATTACCTACATGCTATTTGCAAGGCCCTTTCCGATAGAGCTTGCAAAATGCACCTTTTTTTCTTTCAATATCCATTTGGTTAGAAATACATCCATTACTTATAAATGATGACTTTGGGGGGCTACTATAAATACAGGTAAAAGGTAATTTCCCATAATGGGAGGGTTTTTTTCTATTTTTGTGGTTGTGGAAATTGTTTTAAAATATACTATATGTTATCTTAAAAGTCATTGGTAGCTATGTATTTGCTTAAAAAGAAAGGGGTATATAATCTGAGATAGACAGTTGGGCCCAAATGGAATCTAGCTTAGTGCTGTATTTAACAGGCTGAATTCAGAACATGGTATGAACTCGCCTTTACATTTTCTTTATTAAGGATGGATAATTTTTTTTCAAACTTCATTTCATTGATTTTGTTCAGAAATGGTTAAAAATGTCAAAATAGGATCATAGAAGTAGAACTTTTAACAGGAGAAAGCTATGGTCTTCACACTGGTTGGATGTTGGTTCTTTGAATTTAATGTCCTAGAGTATGGTCAGACGCTGTCTAATGACATCTTGGGCCATGACTGTACTCATGACAGTGGTCCCATAAGGTCATAGTACTGCTGGAACATTTCCATCACCTACTGTGCTTGCGTTTCAAGCTAAGTCTATATGTCTAGGGGTGAGTTGGAAATTAGAAAGTTTATAAAGAAAAGTGTTCCATTAACCTAAGATTAACTCACTACTGAAGAAAGGAAGATTAAAAAGGGGAGTTCGGTACAGTCAAAGTACACGGCATTCATAAAGTGTACAGCGGAGTGTTCTGAAGTATCTAAGCGATACTTACCTACTGTTCATGGTAAGTGCCCCTCTTGAGTGTGTAGTCTGTTATCTTTTATAGCACACTTTGAATGGGCCTTTCCTGTGTTCAGATTCTTTCAGCTATATAACTGTGTTGCAGTTGCCTACAATGTACAGTACAGTGGCCTGATATTCAAGTGCCTGGACTACAGGCACACCAGGATGCAGCAGCTAGCTTAGGTGTGTGTCACAGCCAGGTGAGGCTAAGTTAATCTACTTGTTTGCACAATGACTGGATAATCTAACGACACCTTTCTCAGAACTCATTGTGGTCATTAAGTGACTATATGTGCACAGAAACTTAATCATAGAACTGAATTTTCTTTGTTGTCTGTGAATTCTATTATGGTAAATGTTAAACATACTTTCTTATTGGAATTTTTAAAAACATTTTATGAAACAAGACCTCATATAGCCCAGGTTGGTCTTGAACTTGTTGTGTGGTAGGAGATGGATGGTGTTGGATTTGATCCTCCCACCTCCACCTATAGAAAGCTAGAAGTATAGAAATGTACCTTCACATCCAGTGTACTGGCTACTCAACTTGACACAAGCCAGAGTCATCAGAGGAGGGAACCTCAGTTGAGAAAATGTTTCCATAAGATAGGGCTATAGGCAAGCCCATAGGGCATATTCTTAATTAGTGATTGATGTGGGGGGGCAGTCCATTGTGGGTGGTGCCATCATGGGCTGGTGGTCCTGGGTTCTATAAGAAAGAATGCTGAGCAAGATATGGGAAGCAAGCCAGTAAGCAGCACCCCTCTTTGGCCTCTGCATCAGCTCTTACCTCCAGGTTCCTGCTCTGTTTGAGTTCCTGTCTTGATCTCCTTCAATGATGAGCTAAATGTGTAAATGTAAGCCAAATAAACCCTTTCCTCTCAAAGGTGCTTTGGTCATGGTGTTTTGTCACAGCAATACTAACTCTAAGTCACCCTGATTTTAAATTATAACATTTTTTATCAATTCCTTGAGAATTCTATATATTAATACAGTGTGTTTTTTGTCACATTCATGCCCCCTGCCCCATCCTTCTAACTCCTCTTAGATTCATTCCATGCCTCTGAACTGTGTCCTCCTTATTTTTCTTCTATAACCCACCTAGTCAGAACAGTGATGCTCATAAACTCACGGGGTATGGGCCATCCCCTGGAGCATGGTTGACCTAACCAGGGCCTACAACAACCGTAAGAAATACAAGTCTCCCCAGAACTGTCAATAGCTCTTCAGCTCGGGATGAGGGACCCTTGAGCTCCTCCATGAGCCATGCAGAAGTGCTGACTCCTGCTTGTTTGTTTGTTTGTTTGTTTTTATGTGGTTCTGAGGATTGAACCCAGGGCTTTGTGTAAGCTGGGAAAGCACTCTACATACTGAGATACCATTGCACTGTTGTTGTTTTTTTTTTTTACTAGAAAATAATGGCATAAATAGCAGAATAACTGTCCTAAGTAAGATCAGAATTGTGTTCCCATGTTTGCCTCATGTTTGATGTATCTTCAGGCCATCTGGCTGGTGATGTTCCCATCAGTCTTGAATTTGCTAGCTTTTTACTCTTATAGTAGTTATCTATAGTATTTTAATCTCCATACCCTACTCTCTCCTTAGATACATACCAATGCAAAAGCAGCATCTTTTGTTCTTGTTTAAATGTTTCAAGGATCCAGTATTCTAACATAGGCATCTAGTACAGGACTACAAAAGGGATGCACATGCCAGTGATAATTTTAACCTAGACTACAGTAATGCAGTCCTCAGTGATTAAAAAAGTACATTTTTATTTAAAAAAATTGAAGTCAGAAAGATGTAAAAGAACATATTAAAACTTCCTCGGCTCCCATGGAGTTCCTACTATTTAGTTTTGATTAGTTGTGAGGCATTCCTTGTGGAACATGCATAGTATATGGAGATCCTCAGCACTGTATTTTCAAAGGTTCAGTGTTCTGTTATATCTATTTCTCTAGTGGACAATATAAAATAGTACTTCAACCTTACTCAATACAATAATATATGGCCATTAAAAACATAATTTAAATCATTTGTATTTATTGTGGTAATGGCTAATGAAAAATTTTAGTATCATGTATTCTTTTTCCCCTTTAAGAACATCTTTTCTTTTTCTATATACCATATATTTTCTCACTTCTCCTACCATTAGCTGAATCTTTTATTTCTCTTGTATATTTTATCTTTTACTTAATTTGAAGTATATATTCTATATCTGTTATTTTCATATTTACCTCAAAATTTGTAACATAGATACTTGATTTCAGATCTTCCTAACAAAATATCAATTCAATAAAACTTCTGTCTAGTTCTTACATAAAACAAGAACCCAAGATCCTTAATACCTATTCCTAGTGTTTCATGATTACAAAGTTGTGTCATAATTTGAAAAGCTCAAATTATTTCTGATTTTGATTTGTTAACATTTTTACAGATTATTTTTCCCTCTTATCTCTTAAGTCTCATCTCAACTCCTTAGTAGTTCTTTCAGAGTGGATGTGTACTTTGTAAACTTTTTTTTTTGTTATTGTTGTTATGAAGTTTGGATGGTTGGTTAACTCTGTGTGCATTCTAGGGGATGCTGCTTCCATTGGCACTTTGAAATGGCTGCTGTCTTTGAGGAGCCTCAGCTGAGGAGACTCTCATTGCTCTGACAGCAGTCTTTTTTCTCCACTGTAGTACTCACTCACTCACTCACTCACTCACTCACTCACTCACTCACTCACTCACAGATCTTTTTCCTTTCCTCAGACTTCTGTAGCCTCATGGCAATGCTTTCCTTGTAGCTTTGTATTTACTTAGCATGGAGCTGATGAGCTCTTTCTTCCTGATAGTTTGTCTTTCTTTAGTTCTGGGGAATTTTTACATCAAGACCTGCTCCTTCTTTCTCTGCTCTCTGCCCTCACATCTCAGAATGAAGGGTTTCTTCCTTCCTTCCTTCCTTCCTTCCTTCCTTCCTTCCTTCCTTCCTTCCTTCCTTCCTTTTTTCCTTCCTTCCTTTCTTCTTCTTCTTCTTCTTCTTCTTCTTCTTCTTCTTCTTCTTCTTCTTCTTCTTCTTCTTCTTCTCTCTCTCTCTCTCTCTCTCTCTCCCTACTGCATTCACAAACTCCTGTGTCTTATGGTATTTTGCCCACTTTGTGATCTTTCCATTTGAGTTCATTAGTAGTAATTAAGTATTTACAGGTTGTGAGCTGTGTTGGGAAATATCCACATAAAGCAGTTTGTGCTTTGCTCTCATACAGATATATCCTAATTCTCCAACAAAACTTTAACCGTACTTTCTAGATTTTGGAGTTTATGGGTCATTTGCACATCCTATATAAGGGTGTTTTAAGATGTTAAAATGGTCATGATTGACTTTGCTTCTTGCCCATACCTCTAAACAAGCCTTGTCTTTAGGATGATAAAAGAGACTTCTAAGTTCTCATTTTATCTTGTCTTGCTTAGTGGAGAAACCTTAAAGCTTAAAGAAGCCAGCCCAGGGCTGGGAGATGGTTTAGTGATTAGCAGCTTGCTGCATAAGTTCAGATACCCAGGACCACTGGTGAAATGATTCAGCAGTTAAGAGCATTGACTGCTCTTCCAAAGGTCCTGAGTTCAAATCCCAGCAGCCACATGGTGGCTCACAACCACCTGTAATGAGATCTGATGCTTCTTCTGGAGTGTCTGAAGACAGCTACAGTGTACTTACATATAATAAATAAATAAATGTTAAAAAAAAATCTAGTTTGTAAACACTGGGCCTCAAACAGATACCTAGGACCCAAGTAAATACTCACTGGGTGTGGTGGTCAGCCTGTACTCACATCCTCAGAAAGTAGAGTTGCGATGCCCAGAGCAAGCTGCCTGTCTAGACTAGCCATCTCAGTCAGCTCTGGGTTTGATTGAGAGACCCTACCTCAATGATGAAGGCAGAGGAGCAATGATGAAGGCAGAGGAGCAGTACCAACCTTGTGTTTCTGCATGCATATATGCCTGCACTTGTGTGCCTGCACACATGTAAACATGCATACACATACATGTATACTACACATGTATGATTGACAAAGGGGAATAAATAGAGCTCAAGATTTGCCTGTCAAGATTTGTCTCAAGATTTGTCAGTGTGATTTTTCCTATGAGGGCACATAAGAGCTTACTGTTCTGAAAATCAGAAATTCAATTTTATTATGTTAAAGTCCATGTATGAACTTTAAAATCTGTCTTTAAATTATTAGTGTCATTAAAGATTTGTTTTAAATTATGAGTACATATGTGTGGTGGTGGTGGTGGTGGTGGTGGTGGTGGTGGTGGTG
>NW_022196905.1:245909676-245914369 GCF_008632895.1 Mastomys coucha
AAGTGCATGCAGAAGCCAGAGGAGGGTATCAGATTCCTTGGAGCTGGAGTTACAAGTGGTTATGAGTATTATATCATTGGTGCTGGGAACCAAACTTGGGTCCTCTGGAAGGGCAGTGTGTATTCTTAGCCACCTAGCCTATCTCATTAATTTATTTATGGAAATTTTCAGTTTCAGGGTTTAAAGTGGCAAGAGAAATTACATATCTCAGCTCAGTAGGGTGTCTTGGTTGAAAGGGGCTCCCATTTTTTTTCTTGTGTTATTTCCTTTATAAACTTAAGAGCCTCAGAGGGGCAATGCTGACACAGTGCTTGGGGCTGGGCTCTCAACAGTCAGTTGTCCTTGGCACTTTGTCCACCCAACTTTTGAAACATGTGGTCCAGGACAGCTATGGACATCACATAACAGAGACCTGTATATTTTCTCTTCAGTTCCTTTGACATGAAAATTAAGGGTGAGTGCACATTGGAACCTTTTCAGTCAAATGCAATGAGAAGGTAAACCTTACGGTTTGCACAGGTGGTATGCACTTTGTCTGTTTGTCTGTCCATCTGTCCATCCATCCTTCTATTTATAATCTCTCATCTGTCTATCTATCTATCATCTTTTTTTTTTTTTTTTGAGGCAAGGTTTCTCTTGTTGTCCTGGAACTTACTTTGTAGACCAGGCTAGCCTCAGACTCAGAGATCTGCCTGCCTCTGCCTCCCAAGTGCTGAGATTAAAGGTGTGCACCTCCACACCTGGCAAATATGCACACTCTTACTTGCTACTTCTCTTTGCATCACTGTGATTTGGCCATACCTCATCACTCAATCTCATAGTGTGGTTCAGCATCAGGACGACCTTTTTTTATGTCTTAGTGGTCTCCAGATGGTCAATGGCCAAGTCTTCTGCCAAAAAGTCATAATATAGTAGATCCAGTCAATTCTAGCAAGCATATTTATAACTAGAGTTTAGGGGTGCCAGTGACAGTTTGAATTAAGCTACCATGCATGATATATACCTCTGGTTTTGTTGTAGATTCCTATGCTGTGAAAATTCTAGTTTGTGATAAGGAATGAAGGATTTTGTGGTTTGCTTAGACAGCTTGCTTTGCAGTCTCTAGATTAAATTTAGATAAAAAGGACTGTACCGGGACTGGAAAGATGGCTCAGTGGTTACGAGCCCTGGCTACTTTTTTTAGAGGTCTTGAGTTCAATTCCCAGCAAACCCATGTTGTCTTATAATCATCTGATGTTCTCTTCTGTCATGCAGGCATACATGCAAATAGAGTACCCACATACATAAATAAATAAATCCTAAACAAAAAACCAAAGATTGTACCAATAGACCTGCCAACATGGGGGGATAGCCCAGGAGACCTCAACCCTAGACAAAGACTTACAGCAAGCAAGGAAGGATGAGAGTGGGAAAAACAGTTTTCCCAAGGAACAAGCATATCAGTTGGCTATCCAGTACCAAATGCTCAGCCCCCAAAACGTATATACACAAGTAACATGTTATAGATTGAGCAGGTTGTGCGTTTGTGCAGACACACACACACACACACACACACACACACACACACACACACACTACAACAATTAGAGAAAAGGAGGCCATGGATTTGAAAGACAGTGTGGGGTAAGGGTACGTGGGAGAGTTTGGAGGAAGGAAAGGAAAGGGTAAATGCTATAATGATATTGTAATCTGAAAAACTATTTAAAAAGCCAGGCTGTGGTAGTGCACTCCTTTAATCCCAGCACTTGGGGAGGCAGAGGCAGGGGGATCTCTGAGTTCAAGGCCAGCCTGGTCTTCAGAGAGAGTTCCAGGACAGCCTGGGCTACAGAGAAACCCTGCCTCAAAAAACAACAATGATGACAATGACGACAATAGAATAAAAAGCCAACTGTGGTGATTCAGGCTTTTCAGAGGCAAGAGGATCTTGGAGAGTTGAGGGCAACTGGTCTACATAGCAAGTTTCAGAACAGCCAGAGCTATATAGAGAGGCCTTGTCTCAAAGCAAACTCATGGAGACTTCAGTGATGGTAAAACAGCTTAGTTGGTAAAATGCCTAGCATGCAAATATAGGACCTATCTTAGTTAGGGTTCCTATTGCTGTGATAAAACACCATGACCAAAAACAACTTGGGGAGGAAAGGGTTTATTTCATGTTACAGCTTGAAGTCTGTCATTTAAGGGAATCAGGGTAGAAGCTTGAAGCCTGGAATGTCATCACTGGCTTTTCTTCCTGGCCTCTTTGTTCCCAGAATAACGACTCTGAGGCTGAATTATTTCTGAATAAATGCCTAGGCCATAAGCTAGGGCTTGCTCCTGCTAGCTCGTAACTCAGTTACCCTGTTTATTCTATTCTAAGTCCTGCCTTGTGGTTACTTAGCCCTCCTCAGGTTCATGTGATCATCTCCATCAGTATTGTGGGCGAATCTCCCAGTGCCTGACTCTCCCAGAGTCCCCTCTCCCTGGCAGAACTCCCACCTCCTATTTCCTACCTAAGTTAATAGGCCAACAGCTTTCTATTGGCAGGTAATGCTTCCACACAGTACACAAGTCTACATTGGATGCTGGAACATCAGACACAGAGGCCATGGAGAAATGCTGCTTAATGGCTTGCTTCTTCTCATGACTTGCTCACTCTGCCTTCTTATACAACCAAGCACCATCACCCACAGTGAGCTGGGTACCTCACTTCAATCATCAGTCAAAAAAAAAAAAAAAATGCTTGCCCATAGGGCAATCTGTTAGAAACATTTTTAAAATTGAGTTTCCTGCTTCTCAGATGATATTAGCTTTTGTCAGGATGACATAAAACTAGCTGGCACAGGACCTGAGTTTGGGTCTGTAGAACCCATGCAATAAGCTGGGTAGGGTGGGACATGCCTGTAAATCCAGCTCTGGGAGTGTTGTCATGGGGGAATCTCTGAAGAGATAGATAGATCCGTAAAGCTTACTGTCCAACCTAGTCTAATGAGCCTCAGGTTCAGAGAGAAAGAGAGAGAGAGAGAGAGAGAGAGAGAGAGAGAGAGAGAGAGAGAGAGAGAGAGAGAGAGAACACAAGCCCTCCAAGGCACTCACCAAAAAGCAAAACCGAGAAAGGATGAGAGCGCCAATGGACAGGTCCATCTGGTGGTATGCCTTCTATGAGTGTATGCCTATGCATGTTCAAAAGAAACAATTTAGGCACAAGCGCTGTTTAAATGAAGTTAAAATGACCTCTCTTTTCTAGTCGATGAAACAACCTCAGCACAGGTGCAATGTGAAGACCACTGATCTTGTAAACTATTTTCTTAGAACCCTAGTCACAGGGCATGCCAGTTATTTGGTGACCTCTGAGTTTCCCTTGAAAGACAAAGATTGTGTCTCATTTGTGTCTGTGTCCCTGGTCTTCTCAAATTTTATTTTCACATGGCTGGTTCATCCTTAGAACTACTGAGAACTTCTCAGGGCTACTGTCACTTCCACATTTCACACGGTCCCTCTGCATCCACCAATGAGTTGGTTTAGATGCTGAGATTTTTTTTTTCTTGCCTTTTCTGGTCATTTCAGTTTATAAACAGCCAAACTAAAGCTGACCTTACAATCTTATGGGGTGTCGATATGTGACCACATAACTACTCTTGGTTTTCTACATGGGTAAAGAAGTCAACAGTCATTATAGAAAATCGGAAGAAAAAAAAATTCCAAAGAAAGTAATCACCTGTATTTCTTTCCAGTCTTTATCCTGCAGATGACTGGTAGTCTAGGCATGGTCAGACACTCAAATCTGTGGGTTCTAGGCCCCTCACATAAAATGGCATAGTGTTTGGGCATAACCTATGTCCACTCTCCTAAATACTTCATCATCTTTAGATTACTTAAGATTCCTAACTAAAAATAAATACTGTATAAACAGCCGCTCTATTCTTTTGTCTAGGGAATAATGACAAGAAAAAAGTCCCATACATGTTCAGTAGATTTGGTCTTAAAGATTATTTTATTTGTGTGTGTGTGTGTTTGAATATGTGCATTTGAGTGCAGGTGCCTTCAGAAGCTAGAAAAAGGCAACAGATCCCCCGAGGGTTAGAGTTACAGGGAGTTGTGAGGCACACAGTGTAGGTGCTGGGTCCTGAACTCCAGCAGCTCTCTGTAAGAACAGGATGCCCTCTTAACTGCCGAGCCATTTGTCCAGTCCTTGAAATAAGTTTTTTAGTACTGTGGATTAAATACAAGGCTTTGCACATTCCAGTCAAGTACTGCATCACTCAACTATGTCCCTAACCCCTCTCTGAATTGTGTCAGCAGGAGTTTGCTGATTCTGCCTAGGTGGAGCCATGGTCATGGTGGCCAACTGAACTACTTCAGTAAATGGCCTCCAAATTGATTGTTGCTTTTAGTAATAAACAGATTGGATTTCTCCACACCATTAGACTGTTTCCATGAAGCCCAGCAATGATGGAGCAAACCTTTAGTTCCACTGCTCAGGAGGCAGAGGCCAGCCCATCTATTGAGTTCAAGGCCAGCATAGTCTATAGAGCTAGTTCTAGGACAGCCAGGGCTATACCGAGAAACCTTGTCTCAAAAAATTTTTAAAAAGCCGGGCAGTGGAGGTGCATGCTTTTAATCCCAGCAGTTGGGAGGCAGAGACAAGAGGATTTCTGAGTTCAAGGCCAGCCTGGTCTACAGAGTGAGTTCCAGGGCAGCCAGGGCTATACAGAGA
>NW_022196905.1:245914400-245921911 GCF_008632895.1 Mastomys coucha
AAAAAAAAAAAAAAAACAAAACCCCAAAAAAACAAACAAACAAAAAACCCAAAACCCCAAACCCCAAAAACAACAACAAAAAATTATGAATTTAATTTTAATTGTTTGTCAACTACTTTATCATATGAAAGTACTGTGAATTTAAAACCCACCAATGTCTAGTCTTCCCTTCTGAGTGATGTATTTGCATGTGCTAGGACATTTCTGTTTATGTCAACCATGCAAAGATGTACCTATGGAAGATCAGTTCTTCAAGCAAACAAAAGAGGTACTAGCTCAGAAGCACAAGCATTTTCAAGGCCCCTTTGTCTTAGGTAAATTTAAAAGTTTACCTATGATATCAGAGATGTAACATCTGTTCACTTATAGTCAAGTAGTTGTTCCTACTGTAGAAAAGATAAACTTTGCGGGGCGGTGGTGGCACATGCCTTTAATCCCAGCACTTGGGAGGCAGAGGCAGGTGGATTTCTGAGTTTGAGGCCAGCCTGGTCTACAGAATGAGTTTCAGGACACCCCAAGGCTACACAGAGAAACCCTGTCTCGAAAAAACAAAAACAAAAACAAAAACAAAAAAAGAAAAGACAAACTTCCTGTTGAGAACTTTAGCCCATAAAGGACAGCAAAAGCAAAGCTAAGTGGGATGTGCCAAACAGGCTGGATGACAGAGCCAGGCCACAGTGCTCTTTAAGGAGACCGGCTTTGAGACTCTCTTGAGTTTGAACCCCTCCAGGATTCTGCCATCTATCTGGTTCTTGCTGGATTTACTTGTCTGAGTTTCACTGGCACCTGGCTGGAGATATAGCCCAGAAACAGCAGCCAGGGATGGACCAGAGGGAGAAAGGGATGGCCTGGGAGCTAGTGTGTTTAGCCTGTGCTAGGCTCTGGATTGGCTCCAAGCATCTCTTCCCTTCTCCCTGGCTGATCTGTATACAGTCCCAGTTTCTCCTCTGAATTTCTCATTTGCAAGGCTTCTTAGAGGTAATGTGGGTGTGACGTCTTGATGCAGCAGGGACATCCTTTCATTTCAGGGAGAGGATAATTTATATAAGAGAAAATGTCGGAAGTGAATTTTTATATATTTAAAGAATTTAAGCTATTTACCCAGAGGCAGAAATGATTTGAGGCTTAGGGAAAACCATCATGGATAATTTGAAATTCATGCATCATTATTAGATTTAAAGTCACATCCTTCCTTATCTACATCACATCCATCTAACTTTAAGAGAAGCCTCCAAGAGGTCTGAGTGGACTTTATTATTATTATTATTATTATTATTATTATTATTTTACTGTAAAGACATGACACCTTTAAAAACAAAACAAAACAAAACAAAACAAACCCTCGATTTTTCACAGTAGTAAGCTTGCAGTAAATAACAAATGCTATAGCAACTGGAATTTGCCCACAGGTTTTCCAAATTAAATATGGTGTATGCAGATTTTCCGTATGACCCCCCACAGTACCTTTTCTACAAGGCAGATGCAGAGGAGGAGAGTGGCTGCATAGAATGTTTATTTAAGATAGTGTGGCGCATGGAAGTGGTGACTTAGTGTGGTCCCAGACTTAATTCAGTATCTGAGTATTGGCTATTGCCCTGGAAACCCTTCTCCATATTTTTGTTATCCATCCTTGGGTATAAAGGACCTGGGTGCCATCCCTGACAATCCTTTCTTAGGAAATGTTAGGATTTTTTTTTTTTTATTCTGTTCAGGATTGCTGTATACTTTTTGCCACCCCTTCATTCCTAGTTCTTTAAGGGTAAAAGAAGGAATTTTTTTTGGTTTCTTTTGTTTGCTGTTGTTTATTTTATTTTCACATTCACTTGAATTTGGTTTCAGTTCAAAATAGTTTTTGAGGACCAGAAATGAATCTTGTAGCAACCAAGAACCCAGCTTGCTAGCGTGGCCTGCAGGAGCATCCATCAGCTTGCACGTTTTCTCTTTTTGAGAATCCCATTAAATTTTATTCAGGAGTCCCTTGCCGGCCAAATGTATTGTTTCCATGGATACAATTAATGGGGAAAGCAATTTATAAGACTGATGTAAAAAATGAGCACGCCATCAGCCCCCCTGCCGGTCGCATTTAGAGACTGGGAGAAGGAGGTCAGCTCTTGTGGGCCCGGTGGGGAGCACAACAATGAGAGCCAAAGTCGGAAGGGTTGAAGTGTGCGGAATCACCTAGAAAGAGGTCAGGATGTGGAAGATGCCACCCAAACCGGACGTCTTTTCACACCCTTCCTATTTACAGAATCCACTGTGTGAAAACCTTAAAAATTTCCTAAACCAAAAGAAGCAAAGACACCCTTCCCCTTCTCGTGAATGAAAGGGTTATTTGGCACAAGACAGGCAGAGCCAAGATAGGATGGGGACCCTGGAGAGAATTACATCACCAGTAATCCCCATCATCGACTCACACCCTGACACATAAAGTTATTCCGACCTACATTAGGCTTCTTTCAATTTGTATCTATTTCTCTCAAAAAAACATACAGTGAAGTGATGCTGGCATCAGTTCCCCTCACAATCTAAAACCTTGAAGCAAACTGGTTTTCCAGGCATTTAGAGCTGCCCCGCTACCCCCGTCCCCACCCAGACCCTCAGCCTGAGCCCCAGCTCAGGACCAGAGGAGAAAAATCTAGGGAGGTTGGATGTAAAAATCCAGTCCTTGCTGTGCACACTTCTCAAGGTTTTGGGATGACTGTTATGGCTTTGTTGTCTGTTTTCCTCTTCTCTCACCCTGATTTGGGGGAAGAAAAAAAAGTCCAAACCATTGTGCTTAGTTTTATACCACCGTGCACCTCGCCTTTGACACCCACGAAGAGGTTACCTCTTTCTTATTGTCTTGTACACACTAGAGCTGTTCTGGAGTAAGCCAGTGTGAAAAACCGAGAATGTGGACGAGTCTCTCTCTCTCTCTCTCTCTCTGAGGGTGAGTAAGTACAGTTTAATTGCTTACAAGCAAACATATTTGGAAAACTATTTGTTTATATTTTAGCACCCAGCTGCCTTGTTTTGTTGACTGCCTGAAAGATGAGTTTTTTAAAACCCTTCTTCCCTGCAGAGGGCAGTCTGTCTCCACAAAACAAACCCCTGTGCCCAGCAGCAATGAGTGTGGAGAAAAAGCATTATAATTATTTTTTAAGCTGTGAATGTAAATAATTCCCCTTTTTTCTTTGGATGAGGCAATAGAAGGAGGGGAAAAAAAAAAAGAAACCTGTTCTACATTGGAAAATTATAGATTGTGCATAGCCCGGGTGTGTGTCTTCCTGCCGTCCTTTTGTATATTGTCTTGCTGACCAATTTTTTAAAAAAGAGATTGAGTGCATTTTTTTTTTTTTGAATAAGCGTTGAGCAAGAGATAACAAATAAGGTCTCAAATGGAGAGAGCAATGGCAGTTAGGAAAATAAGAGACCCATCAGGTTGGGTTGTAGATTAAAAATACATTTATAATAAGAATGTGAGCACCTACAGATTGCCCCACCAGTGTGACCAAAGTAAAATACCACAAGCTGTTATGTTTTTAAATACAGAAATTAATTCTACTTTAAAGAGCTTTCTATCAGAGATGGAGATATCTATTTATTTGGAGATATTTAATCTGGAAAATGTGAGAAAATAGGTATTTCTTTTGGTCATATTTCTCTTCTGTTTGATGTGTGTCTCTGGCAGGGAGAGGAATGGATTAAATAGAGGCAGGAAGTCTGGAGAAACACAGGAGCCATTCCAGTAAGAATGCTCAGACACACCTAACTGATGCTTCGATAAATACGTTACAGCAGAATCCTCCAACAGTTCAATTTGCTTTTCCTGGACTCCAAGAGGAGAGAGATCCTTTCTGCTGACCACTAGAACAGCTTGTAGAGAGATTCAGGCAGATGCTGAGTGGAAGGAAAGACAGTACTACAAACGAGCATGTCAGACCATCAGCTTCAGTGGGCAAAGTCAGCCACAGTCTGGATGGAGCGATTCCTAACAGACCCCTAAAATTTTTTACATGATTTAAAAAGAAGCAAAACAAAACAAAACAAAAAACCAAACTGAAAAACAGAGAAATATGTAAAAAGCTCCTTACATACACAATCGCTCACATGAGGGAAAATGCACAGAATCAAGTGCCCAGGGATGCCACAGCAATCTGTGGTTCACACTGGTTCCTCCCCCCCCCCCATAAGAATGCAAGTTTGGAAATGGCTCTGAGAATTTTCCTGCCTGCCCATTAACTTGCAAAGGAGCTGGTTTATCCAGCTCCTTCCCTGAAGCAGCTCAAAGTGTGATTAAAAAAAATTGCATCTGTAATATTCAGATGATTTTGCAAAGTGTCCTCTATTTATTTATCCCTCACTCCCCAGTTCTGCTCAGGTGCAGTTACTACAGGGGGAAGATAAAGTGAGCACAAAGACCTATTGTCTGTCAGTAAAGAGGAAGACCTGGAAGTGATTTAAATTTAAAAAAAAAGAACTTATATTTTTGGAGCTGATGATCTTAAATCGTGCAGCTGTGTCACCTGCGATTTATGACAGCTGCGCTGGAGCCAGGTGGAGCAGCAGCCGCAAAATGGCAGAAAAATGACCGTGTGAGGGGAGGGCTCGGACCGGCCTTCCCCATGTGAAGTTTAATCAGGTTACACAGAGTGACTTGATCTGTCTTGTTAGCCGTTGGGAAACTCTTTTGAAAAGATAAATGATCAACCTTTCAAAACTTAAAGCACAGAGATTGCAGAAAGTGTAGGTGGCCCAGATGAGTGTTCGGCTGCTACGGATGTTCCTGTTGGCGTGTTCATTTTCACCAAATGATCCGTTCTATGCCGTATCGATAGTCTCCATGCAATCATGGCTGTTAGGGCAACTGTTTGGAGGGATTTTCACTATTGCAAGTAGATTAGGGTCCAATAGCTGATTCTGTTTTTTATTGACATCATTTTCTCCTTGTTGTCCAGGTCAACATATAATTCTCTGTTCGAGAAGGATAGGGTAAGATGGTCCTAATGTCAACTTGGCTTAGCTTTGAGAGCTAAAGGATTTTGTTTTGGGAAGTTGATAGTGAACAGACCCTTATTCTGTGTTAGATTGGCATCATCTGGCATCATCCTATCATAGTCGATATTGGCAGGCCACATATAAAGCTTTTCTAGTGTTTCAAAACAAGTATAAAATATTAGCTGATATTCCTCTTCAGGGGTAGACCCCTGTGCCATCAGTAACAATGGGCACAGAGTTGGCTTCTTCGTCTAAACACATCTCGACCTGACTTATGTCTGTCCTCTTGTTTTAAGTGGACACTGATTAAAACTCCTCAAATGTTAAACATTAAATGTACCGAACAGGAGAACAAATTCTCAAAGGGTTTTGAAGGCTTCCAGAGAGCTGAAGAAGTAGAAAATTAGACAGAAAGGTTGTTTTGCTAAAAAAGGAGAAGAAGGTGGCTTTCAATCTGAAATTCATGGGTAGTCAGTATCATTAATATTGATATAACTGAGGGCAGCCTACACTCTTCCTAGATAAGTGGTTAGATATGTGTTTGTATATACGTACACATACATAAAACCAGGAGTCGTCTATATTAAGAAGTGCCTAGCTTCTTCCATGGCTAGCGAGGTAGACCTTGTCAGCTCTCTGTGAGTTAGCATCCTTGTGAAGTGTTAAGCCCACAGCGTCTACAGGGTATGAGATGCGTGTCACAAACATCAGGTTTTGTTTTTCCTGAGACTTTGGACACACAGCACACACAGAGAAAGGGACAGGCAACTTTTGTAAGGCTTGAAAATTTAAAAACATTTCAGCCTGTACATGTCCGTAATTCTGTAGTGATTTTTAAAGCCTAGACTTTTAAATAGTTTTCTTAGAATTTTAAGACTAGGTTTATGTTACAATAAAATATTAAAAGATTTTTTTCTCTGCTCCTCTCAAAAAAAAAAGCAGAAGTATATGTATGGGTTTTCATATTTGATTGGAAAATTAGAGGCATCTAGCACTGTGGTCCCCATCTCTGTCTCTGGGTGGCCTCGTGCTAGGTTTTCCTTGCCATCTCCCATAGACCAATGCAAACAAATCCATAAGGGGACTTGGGTTTCCCAGCCGTTCTGCATCTTGGCTATAGCTAGACTCTTAATTCCTCATGAGTCTATAATGTTGCATTTGCTCTTATTACACCAAAGACATCCCTTGGAATGGTTCTTCACTTTCTTCCCATTCCTTTCATTTGCAGATGAAAGGCAAATGCATATTTAAAAAATATAAATAAATACAAGGTGGTTAGGGCCATTCATCACACTCCCTGTCTGCGGGGTCTTTGTGTCTGCCCCTGCTGTGTGCATTACATTACATTTCTGAACCTGTTGGGAGTGGGTATTTCTTCCTAGCTCTCTTTTTCTTTTGTAGTCTATTAAAGTAAAAATATTTTTATCCAGCAGAAACCTCTATTGGTTCTTCTACAGTGTTGCCCCACAAGCCTTTGCAGAACCAAAAAAAAAGGTTATCTGGGGCCTAATTCTGAGCATTGCTTTTTTTTTTTTTTTAATTAGAAAATCAAAAGTCTAATTGTTAAAACCCAGTGTGTCCTTTAATGTCAGGAAAGGAGAATTAAATTGCTGGTGGCAAAGTGACTGGGAACAGAGAAAGAGGGAAGGTAGATGCAAGTGGACCCTCTGGAATTGGGGGTTTGTGGTCGGGATAAAGAAGTACATACTTCTGAATGCAAGGTGAAGAGCACTTGGCTAGCAGACCTGGGAAGGCAGCTTATGCAGCACTTGGTGAGCTGGGCAGGAATAAATGCAGTGACATGATCTCCCTGCTGCCACTAAGTTAAATTATTTCTTAAAAGTCCCAATTTGCGAAAGGTCCCCACCCGAGATGCTGATGCAAACTCAGGTGCACCCACATAGCAACTTGGGACTGTTCTAGAATAAAAATCATTGCATGGATGGTTTACAAAGACATCTCCCCTTTACAGCCTTGCTTGTAACAGGACTGGGGCCGTTTGACCCGTGCCTTCATTTCTGATTTGGTGGGGAGGGCAGCTAGACAGTTCCATCTCAGTGATGCCCCACTTTGTGGGCTGGATAGCTAACCAGGGCACCCCAACTGGGGACTTGACTCAAGATTGTTCTAGGCTGCTAAAAAGAGAGGTTTCCAAAGACTGTCTTCAAAGATCTGTCTGCCACCAGAATCCTGAGTTTTGAATTTTGCTCAGTGGCATTTGGCATCCCTATGTATTTCAGGGTACAGACATGGGACAAAGGGTTATGTTCCTACTTTGGTTTTAATTGAACTGTAACAGAATAGTTTTTGTTTTTAAAGGAGAGTGCAGTGGATCTCGACAAAACCTGGAGGTATAGCTCAGCATACAAATAGTTAACATATCCACTCATCGGAGTATGAAGGCAGTTGCTCAGGCTGTCAGACCGGTTGACCAGTGTCAGACTACCCTGACAGAGCAGCATACCTTCATTGCATCATAAATAAAACAGACAAATTACGCCCCCCCCCCCTTAGGATGGAAAAAGCACAGGAGA